>NC_136740.1:31681431-31753931 GCF_936440315.1 Barbus barbus
TAGTACATTAAGTGAAACTAAATGAAAATGAGATATGTTTGGTTATATTATCCATTTCAATTTTAGTAAAAGGTTTAGTAATTTAGTTTTTGTCATTTTTATAAATTTTTTAATGTCTTTATTTTTTATTTTAATTTTGAGAAATGTTTGAATTAGTTTATATTTGTATACTTTTAATTTTTAGTTTTTAATTTAAGTTTTAGCAATTTTTTTGTTTTGTTATTTTTATCATTAGTTTTTTCATGTCTTTAGATTTCTTTTCTTTTTTACACTAGTATACTAATTGAAAATAGAAATGTTTCCATTTTTAATTTTAGTTAATTTTAGTAATTTTGTTGGGTGCTTTTTGTAATTTTTATTAGTTTTAAATATGTCTTCATATTTTGTTTTTATTAACTTTTTTTATTTAAGTTTTAGTTTCAGCCACTTTAGTACACCAAGTGAAACTAAATAAAAATGAGAAATGTTTGAATATCTTTTTTATTTTTTTCATTTTAATTTCTGTTAAAGTTTTAGTAACTTTGTTGTGTTTTTGTCATTTTTATTATTATTTTAAAAATATGTACAGTATGTGTAGTTTTTATTTTATTTCAGTTTTAGTTATTTTAGTACATCAAGGTAAACTAAATGGAAATGTTTTAATTATTTTTTATTTTTTATTTTAGTTAAAGTTTAAGTAAATTTGTTTTTGTTTTTGTCATTTTTATTAGTTTTTTATGTCTATATGTCTATAGTTTGTGTCTTTTTTTTTTTTTTTTGAAAAACTGAAAGTTACACATCAAAGCTGAATAAATAATATTTCCATTGATGTATGGTTTGTTATGATGGGACAATATCTGAAAATCTGGAATCTGAGGGAGCAAAAAAATGTTGTTCAAATGAAGTTCTTAGCAATGCATATTAATAATCAAAAATGAAGTTTTGATATATTTACGGTAGGAAATTTACATAATATCTTCATGGAACATGATCTTAATATCCTAATGATTTTTGGCATAAAAGAAAATGTATCATTTTGACCCACACAATGTATCGTTGGCTATTGCTACAAATGTGACCCGTTCTGGCAAAATGAGTCGGAATGCGCAAATTTTCAAAAATGAGTTCTTTTTATTTTCACATTCTATATTAAAATACCTTCAAAATGACTTGTTGGAATCAGATAATGACTGAAATACAGCCGTTTGAAGACAATAGAAGCAGAAGATCTGAATTTGGAGAAAATCGAGTTAAAGATTCCAAAGCAACGTTGCATATTTTCCTCCAATCCTTTTCTAAATAATAATTACTATGTTATTAATCACAATATAGCTATTTTTATTTTATCTTTGTTATTAAAAACAAGAACAAAGATGCAAATAAACAGTATTTAATCAAGTCTTTTCTTTTAATGTAACATTGAGACAGATCTATATTAAGACTGTAATGCATGGATCAAATATAATGTTACACGTCAGATTTTCCCCCAATTATTAACTAAACTTTCATGGAAGACATAACAGATTATGATGTGAATCTCGCCAAGACATATTTCACAATAATTGCATCTTGTGTTGAGAAGCAGTAGCCGTCGTCCAGAAGTGCGCAGGGAAAAATATACTCCTCTCAGAAAAAGATCATTTTAGATGTTTAATTACTATTTGGAGCAATGGGATCGCTAGAAGAGGGCTTAATTAACAACTTTTTGTGAAAACCTCAAATTCAACCAAAACTGACATTTTTCATTTCTTTTGCCTGTAGCTCCAAATTAGTCCGTGCGACTTCCCACTCATTTCTCCAGCACGGGTCACAAATATACCTGTGTTACTGATGGCTGCTTTTGTGCTGCAGGGTCACATTTGATTTCAAGTAATGAGAATGTTTTGATTAGCAGTGAGCATCAGTGAGTTTTGAAGTGGTTTTATTTGTGTTTTGCAGGTTTTTTCGGTCTTGAGTCTTCAGCTTGCCGTGACCTGCAGCTTCGTGGCCGTCTTCACTTTCGAGCCTCATGTCAAGCTGTTTGTGATGCAGAACACCTGGACGTACTGGGTGGGCTACGTGGTCTTCCTCGTGCCCTACCTAGTGATCCTGTGCTGTGGAGATTTTCGCAGGAAGCATCCGTGGAACCTCGTTTCTCTGGTGAATCTCTGATTTGGTGTTGTTGAATGTAAAACAGATTTAAAGGGGTGGTTGATTGCGATTTCACTTTTTTAACGTTAGTTAATGTTGCTGTTTGAACATAAACAATATCTGCAAAGTTACGACGCTGAAAGTTCAATGCAAACGGAGATATTGTGTTTTAAAATTATAGCAGTTTAATGCCTACAAAAACGGCTCGTAGGGACTACAACGAGTTACTTCCTGGGTCTGTGATGTCACAAAACCAGATAAACCCCGCCCCCGGGAATATGCAGCAAAGGGGGCGGGGCCATGCTGCGCTGCTTTAGAGAAGAGGAAGAGTTTAGAGGCGGTTTAGCCAATCACAACACACTGAGCCAGCTAACCAATCAGAGCCCATCGTGTATTTCTGAGGGAGGGGCTTCATAAAAGCAGGAAATGATCAGCGTGTTTATAAAGGTAAATTATGTGAAAAATAATGCGTTTTTGTTTTCTTTTCAAACGAAGCATGTTAGACTGCACTCCATAAACACAATCAAGTCTAGAAAAAACACAGTCAACCACTTCTTTATTTTCTCCTCTCATGCATTGAGTGTTTTCTTGCGTCTCAGAGTATCCTGACGCTGGCGATGTCCTACATGACCGGCGTGATTTCCAGCTTCTACGACACTGATATCGTGATGATGGCCGTCGGCATCACGGTGCTGGTCTGCTTCACGGTCATCGTCTTCTCTCTGCAGGTCAGCGCTCGTCTTTCTGTTTTAATAACACCACACTTTCTCGACCGAGATCAAGATCCGCTCGTGAGCAACAAACACTTGCCGTTTTTAATGAGAATGTTTATAAACAAACACTGCAACCGAAAGATTGTCATCAACATCTGACCAGTGTTATTTTAGTATCACTGATTATTATTTTATAGTTTTCTCTTGATTTTATTTAGCTATTTTCTGTTTTTAGCTACATTTTGTTTAAAGTTACAGTAATTGTTATTTCGTTGTCATTTTTAGTGTTTTATTTAAAGAATATCTATATATTTTTCTATTAATTTTTTATTTATTAGTTTTACTTTTAGATTTAGTTATTTTAGTACTATAATTAGAAATGTTTTAATTAATTTCTAGTTTTATATTTTTCATTTTAGTTTTATGTTTTAACATGTTTTTAATTAATTTTATTTCGGTTATTGTTTATTTATTTATTAGTTTAGCTCATTTAGCGTTTATTTTATTTCAAGTAACTAAAATGTTTTTTAATGGTTTTAGTTTTAGTTGATAACCCTGAAACGAAATAAAAAAAAAAGTTTGAGTAATTTTGTGTATTTTTTGATGTTTATTAATTGTTTTTTATTTATATGTAATAATATATACTGATGTTAAACTGAATGAAAATTATCCATTAGTATATATTAAAACTATACAAGTATGTTTTATTTCAGTTAACTTATTTTGTAGTTTTTAAAATAGTTTATGGTTTAGTTGATGATAATGAGAATGAAATGATGTGATAAAAGTATTTGGTTACACTTTATTTTAAGGTGTCCTTGTTACAGTGTAATTATATATTTAAGTACTGAGTAATATTAATTAACTACATGTTCTTACCTTATGGTTAGGGTTTGTTTTAGGCTTACTTGCATGTAATTATGCATTATTTATTGTTATTATAATAGTAAGTACATGTAACAAGGACACCTTAAAATAAAGTGTTACCAAGTATTTCTGTTGTATTGTTCTGTCTATTTTAGTAAATACTAGTTATGGACTAACATCTTGAGTAACAAAAGAATCCGAAGCCGATTTTAATTCTCCTGTCCAATCGCAGACCAAATATGACTTCACTTCCTGTTACGGCGTGCTGTTCATCTGCCTCATCGTCATGATGCTCTTTGGGATCGCTTGCATCTTCCTGTACAACAGGATTCTGGACCTTATCTACTCGACGCTGGGCGCGCTGCTCTTCACCTGCGTAAGTCATCGCTTCTCTAGAAACACATCTGTTCAGGACCTTCACAAGACCTTCACAAGACCTTCACAAGCTAATGAAAAACTAAAAATTCATCAAATCATGAAGGTGTAAAATTAAAATAAATCATTCTTACATAAAAACAACCAAAATAAAACACTTACTAAAATGTATTAAATCACAATGTAAAATAAATAAATAAATAACAAAAAACAAAAAAGTATTAAATAATAAAAATGCAATAAAATTAAATTAAATTTATTAAATAGTAATGTAAAATAAATCAATAATTTATTATTAAAATAAATATTAAAAAGCAAAATGAGACCGTACTAAAAATTTATTAAATTATGTAAAATAAATAACATATTAAAACAATTAAAATAAAACATTACTAAAAATGTACTAAATTAGAATAGTTTATTATTAAAATAATTTTTAAAACAATCAAAATGAACATTACTAACAATGTGTTCAATTATAATGTAAAATAAATTATTTATTATTAAAATAAATTAAAAACATTCTAAATACTAAAAATTTATTCAGTTTTAATGTAAAATAAATAATTTATTTATATTAAAATAAATCATTTTAAAATAAAAACACTTACTAGAATGTGTTCAATTATAGTGTAAAATTAATTAATTTATTATTAAAATAATAAACATACAAATATAATATAGGTATAAAATAAAAAATATAATAATAATACTAAAATGTGTTAAATTATAATGATTTTTTTTTTTGAAAATAAAAGCAAACTAAAAATGTATTAAATTATAATTTAAAATCAATTTGTAATTTATTATTAACCTAAATAAATAATAAAAACACTAACTACAAATATGAAACATAATAATTGTATGCCTGCATGTGTTCATTATATATCAGAGAACCGTAAACATGCAAATGTGTTGAGAAATGATTGAAGCAATAACTTAAAGTCTCAGGGGTACTTCAAGCTAATATTTTAGCTTTAAAATGCTTGAAATAAACGCTTCATTTCCACTCATATAGAACAGAATAAATGAAATAACGTCATGTTTGTGTTGCAGTTCTTGGCCGTGGACACGCAGCTGCTTCTCGGGAACAAGAATCTGTCCCTGAATCCCGAGGAATACGTCTTCGCCGCGCTCAACCTGTATATGGACATCATTAATATCTTCTTATACCTTCTGCGGATCTTGGGAGCAAGCCGTGGTTAAAGGTGCAGCGATAGAAGAAGAAACACATGCGAGCGGGTACAGATGAAGCGTCTCATTTACTTCTGTCTTTTATATTTGCTTGTTTCCTCTTTCATATGCAGAGACGACTACAATGAAAGCATTTGTCCGTCCTGAACCGTAAACGATGCTGTGAAGCTTCATCGCCTCTATTCAGTCCTTCATCAGTGCTATTAATATAATCAATCTTCCACTCTGTTTGTTTATGTTATCTGTTCTTATTTCTTCTGTTTAGTTCTTATTCTATCTGTTTTTATTTTAAGAAGGGGATTTTATCGACAAATTCATTGTTTTGGACCTTTTTTTTCTCCCATGTGTGACCCTGCAGCACGAAAGCAGTTATGAGTAACACAGGTATATTTGTAGCAATAGCCAACAATACATTATATGGGACAAAATTATAAAAAAAAAAATCATTAGGCTATTAAGATCATGTTCCATGAAGATATTTAGTAAATTTCCTACCGTAATTATATCAAAACTTCATTTTTGATTAGTAATATGCATAGCTAAGGACTTCATTTGAACAACTTTAAAGGTGATTTTCTCAATATTTAGATTTTTTTGCTCCCTCAGATTCCAGATTTTCAAATAGTTGCATCTCAGCCAAATATTGTCCAAACCATACATCAATGGAAAGATTATTACTCAGCTTTCAGATGATGTATAAACCACTTAAGACTGGTTTTGTGGTCCAGGGTCACATATGGGTGTAACATCTGCTTATGATCCTTGATGGTCGTTGGGACTTTGTCTTAAGAGACCCCTTTTAGCCTTTTGACATTTGCATATAATTCACAGACATGGCCCCACATTCTACCTAAATTGCCAATGGTTGCCCCCCCCACCCCCACCCTGTCAAAAAGATGCTAAACAAATCGATTCTCTGTTCTCTCCATTAGACTTCACACATATTCCAGAGAACTGAATGACCCTCGATACCAGACACCAGCGGCCTGGCTGACCAGTAGACTACCTCCACGATTACAACACGCACGCATAGAGGCATTTCCTTTATTTAGACTATAATCAATCAGTTACAAATGTATATGGTATATGCATGTGTTTGTATGTTTCCTTAGTATATTAGCCTAGTTACCACTGTATTACTAATACAGATAACGAGTGGAAACTAGGCTAATTAATATATTATGTCTGGTTTATTATCTTCTAATGTCTCTTTCTTGATATTCCTAAAACAATGATGCACATGTGATCGTGAAATGCATCATTTTGTTTATATTTTCTTCTTGTCCTTAACATCAACCTGCCAATTTTACATAATGTATGTGTTATTAATGTGCATTGTCCCCGATTAAATAAATGAAATCATACTAATTTTACTGTACTGTGAGCAAACGATTCTTCACCAGTCATAAAACATGCAAATGAGGTGTCAAATGGGACAAAGAAACACTTTCCCGCTGAAACGATGTGCCTTGTTATTGGTCAAACTAACCAAAATGACTTCATCATATGATGATATCTGTAATGATAAATACTTTTAAGACTATTTATGTTTTCTGATAAAATGGGCCACTAAATTTATAATCTGAGAACTTTATAAATGTTAGAATTTATTCTAATAAATGTTATAAATTTAATTTGTGTTTGCTGTAAATTGTAATTGGCCCATTTTAGCACTGAGTCTGTCAATCAATCAATAAAATAAAATAACAACAACATTTTGGCAGCTTTCGGGTTTAAATATATAATGAATTATATTTTCAAGTTTTTCTAAATTTTTGCTTATTTGCTAGTCAAATAAATAAATAGTACAACAATTATTGCTATTAACAATATAGTAGTAGAAGTAATAACAATAATAATGACATTATGGAAGCTTTAAGGCTTAAACATATAATAAATTGTATCTTCAATATTTAAATTTTTTTTGTTTAGCTAGTCCTAAATAAATAAATAGTAATTATCATCATAATAGAACCAGTAATAATAATCATTATTGCTAATAATAATACTTTATTTGATATATTCAAGTTTTTATGGTTTTTGCTAGTCTATCAGCTAAAATGAGCCACTTTTTTATAAACTTTATAAACAGATAATGTTATAAACTTTACATTTTATAAACTTTAACAGATATTTGTTGACATAGATACTTCATAACAGCTAATGTTAAAATAATACTGAGAAAATGCCAATTCAAGCTTGGACATGTCAATGTATATTTATGTTGTATAAATGCAGAAACACCAACAAATTGCTCATAAACAATATATAAGTAGTATAAGTAGAACTTTAAACTTTAAAACTTTAAATAACAAATTGCTCATCAACATTAAATTTCTAAAACTAATAAATAATAATAAAGAATATAAATACTGTATTTTGGTAGATATATTGCTAAGATGCAATTAATATTTATATATTGTGTATGAATATTTATACAATAATATAAATATATAATATAAAAGTCAGAAAGCTACTAATGTATATTGGTAGCTTTTTGAATTTTTTTGACGTTTATATATATATAGATCAATTTTTTTTTTTTTTTACATTTTTATAATAAAATGGTAGACAAAATAAATATTAAGAGAAACCGTAATTCTGCTCTACGTGATTCACCAAAAAGTAGCCCGTTTTATCTGGCTTCACAGCTCTGGGGGCCTCTGGGGCCTCAAACATCCAGGAAGTAAAGCAGAGGCGTGCATGTGGACGGGCGCGCGCATGACCCATTATACCGTGCGCGCGCTCGTCGAAACCGCTGGAGGTGCACGAGCAGCAGCAGAAACGCCACATAAACGCGTTCGGTCAATCAGGAAGCTGTCCGGTAATCGACCGGATCGTTATGAGCCGCAACATCAGCCCGCGTGCACGACAAAACCCACTCAGGTGAGAGACACAGGCAGACAGGTAAACTCTAACCGGTGGCACGTGATCACAGGCTTTTACGCGAAAATCGAGGGGGAAATAATTGTAATCTGGTCATTTGGCGCAGATGGCCGAGGACGTCTCCAGCACACGTGTGGAGTGCGTGTTGATTTCACTATCGATCCGCGTGCGTTTGAACGCATCGATTATTGCATCAGCGTCGTAAATCAATCCCGTATTGATCCAGTCTGCGGTTTAACAGCAGATGAAGCGGAGCTGTACGCCTCTAATCTCTCTAGAACAGCATACTAGAGTCTGCAGTGCATACTGCACATCAGCATCAGGGATGAAGCAGGGCACCAAGATCCTCTGATTGCTGTCATCTCATAATATCCTGTAGTTCTGGGCAGGGCTGCTCTGCTGACCGACTTCTTGTTATGTGTGAGTTCAGAAACCCATGAGATACAGACAGTAGAGAAAAGTCTAGCTGTTGAAGAAACACAATTTTGGAGCAGGAGGCGGCTTGATGTTCTTGGTTTTACAGTATATATTTGTATATATATATATATATATATATATATATATATATATATATATATATATATATATATATATATATATATATATATATTAGAGCTAATCATCAAAAAAAAAAAGCACCTAGATGCATTATTTAAAAAAAAAATTTTAATGAAAAATATATTTGCTAAAATGTTTAAAATATATTTACGTGAATGTATATTGTATACCAATAAATTGTAAAAAATGTTTGCATATTTTTTAAAACAGCGGAAATACTTTCACATTTGAAGAAAACCTTTATTTGTTGTCTATAACACGTGTGAACGCATACCACATTTGAAAAAATGAAAGAATAATGAATCATTATAAATCTAGTATTGATAGGCTTTTCCACCTACAGTTAGACTATAGGCTACTATAAGATTGGAAATGCATTTTCTTGCCAATATATTGTGAAATATATTTTGTATATGAAGGTTTAAACTAAATATATTTTCAATAATTGCATACAACACATAAAATATATATTTGGCCAGAAAAAATAAATAAATATATGCATGCATTAATACATATAGATTACCATAAGGATCCTGGATTTGATTCCTAGGGAATGTATGTGTTGAGAAAATGTATTCCTTTAATGCAATGCTAGTCGTTTGCATAAAAGCATCTGCTAAATACATAAATTTAAATGGAAAATTTATGACCAACATTTTGTAATTCATAATTTCAGAGGTATTGATTAAAGATTAGGAGGCATATGCATGGCTGAATCCTTCACAATAAGATCAATAAAATAGGTAAGCGTGACCTCAGTAGCTGTCAGGTTAGTTCTAGTGTCTCTGTGGTGAGTTTTGTTGAATGTGAACATGAAAACCACCAGTTGAGAAGTGAAACGGACTTTACTGCACATCACTGGATGCATGGAAATAAATTCCAACCAAAGGTTAAGAAAACATGTTTCACCTGTTCAGCAGGTTACGACGTCACTGTTTGTGTGTCAAAGCCATTCACTGAACAAGTGCATTGAGATGAAATGAAAGGAGCAGGGACAGTCGACCAGCTCACTATCACTAATGGATAGAGAGTTGGACTTGTAACCTGAAGGTTGTGGGTTTGAGTCTCAGGTCCGGCAGGGATTGTAGGTGGGGGGAGTGAATGTCCAGCGCTCTCTCCACCCTCAATACCACGACTGAGGTGAGACCCTTGAGCAAGGCACTGAACCCCCAACTGCTCCTCGGGCGCCCACTGCTCCGGGTGTGTGTTCACGGTGTGTGTACACTTGGATGGGTTAAATGCAGAGCACTAATTCAGAGTATGGGTCAACATACTTGGCCACACACCACTTTCCTTAAAATTTTTATTGTCACTTTAGTGTTTTAAAGGGGATGGATTAAGAGAAGCAACATCTGTCAGAGGTTTTTAGCTTCTTTTTTCACAGCTTTCCTTAAAACTGTCTAATCATTCAGGTGTTCAGACTAGTGTTGTTTAAGGTTAATTTACTATATTATGAGATTTTATAAATAATAATCTATAAATAATATTTGTATTGTCTTTTATGTCTGGACATTAAGTTAATACATCATGTTAAACTAAACGAAAATGAGAAATCTCCTTGACAACTAGCTGAAATAAAATAAGTTGGCTGAATTTTTTAAGTATTTTATTTCACTTAAACATTTAACAAATTTTGAGTAACAATGTTTTCATTTGAATGATTTTAGTGTTAGTTAACGATAATAACCCTGGTTCAGATGACCCACTGAGTATTTCATTAACTAAATTTATAGGGCTGCTTCAGTGAAGCACGGTTCTGTGATCAGTAGTAAATCTCCATCCGAAAGCCAGGGGGCGCTCAAGGGCGCTCTCACGCGGAAACTCCAAATATGCCCCGCAGAAGACAGGTAATGCACATCGTTCCAGGGTTGTGGGGTTGTGGCTTGAAGGGAGACCGCTCCGACCGGAAACAAACTATGAAATTTAATTTTCTACCTATTAGACTGTGCTTTATTAACGTCTACAGCTACCCCAACCCTAAATCTACCCCTTACAGTAATGAAAAATAGTAATTGTTGTACAGTGTGACAAAAATTACGCTGTATCGATGTGCGCATGCCCAGTAGCCCACTTAACCGGGTTGTGGCTAAAAGGGATACCGCTGTGGCCGGAAACTAACAATGAAGCCGTAGTTCACTGACAAGCTAAGCAAAACCGCGTTCATAATCGCAGACCGATTTAATCGCGCGATTATGAAAATGTTCTGCGAATATGAAAGCAGTTTGCGTAGCTTGTCAATGATCTACGGCTCTGTATAGTAAATGCTGCTCCATCTTTTACCTGTAGTCGTTTATAACGTGCATTTGAAAAAGCAACATGCGTCAAACATCTTTCCATAAATGAGAATAACATGTTCTTATTCCAAACTCACTTAGCATTGCATTATAATGAAATTAATGAAAATTAAAGTAGAAGAACTCTGATAAAACATATTGTTGTAGTCCTGTGTTAATTAGTCGCATTGAATTAGTGATAGCCGCTTTTGAAGCACTGCTTCATGAGGCTTCGAAACCTTTGTGAATCATTTGTTTTGAAACAGTGGATCAAAATGCCAAAGTCGTGTGATTTCAGTAATCGATTCAGAATTCGAAATTGTAATGTTTTTCTGTTGGGGATCTCTGTAAACCCGTGAATCATGCAAGTTCATTGAGATCGCCCCCCAGTGGAGAACCACTGAACAAGCATCTCTGAACTCGGATCAGTTTTATCAATTTGTAGACATTTTTAACGAGAGCAGTAGTTAATATTCTCTTACTGGCCTGTTTAGACAAGCTCTCCATAAAACAAACAAAACAAGCCCTGCAAATTAATAGTAATTATTTTAAAAACTTATATTATACAGAATCTTCATATTTAAGGGTGTTTTATTATTTTGATTGCATTTAATATAATTTTAAGAAAGCAATGGGTTTGTAAAAGCTGTTTATTTGCATGATTTGGCATGAGTTTTGTTGCATTTAAACAGTTTTGACCAGCAGGCGTCACCAGCATGTGGCGCTTCAAAACAGTAAATAATTTAGCAATGCAATTGGTTCAACTGATTCGAAGCTTTGAAAAGGTTTGTTGAATCAATGAAAGCAGTTCAATCTTCTGTTTCCTGGAACAACCTGCATTACCTTTCCTACCTTTCTTGGAGTTTCAGTGCGAGATCGCCCTATGGCTTTCAGATGGAGGTTTACTACTGATCACAGAACCGTGCTTCACTGATTTCAATGAATCGTGCAGCCCTAGCTTGTGGCTTTACTAACAAGTTTTTTCCCTGTGTTTGTCATTTTCAGAGTTCCAGCGGTTGTGTGGAGGATCTGAGATGAGAAGGCGTCTTTCGCTGGCGTGTGGCGCTGAGGCATGTCTTTAAGAGCATCTCCTTTCTCCAATTTCTTCCTGGAAGGTCTCCATGCCGTAGGATGGGGTCTGATCTTCCCTTGTTTCTGGTTCCTGGACCGTCTTCTCGCCGTCTGCATCTCCACCAGTCTGGAGCGCATGTGGCGGCGCGAGATGGAGTGCTACCTCCACCCGCTTCAGGTCGTCTTCGGCTCCGTCCTCTTCTTCATCCTGTTCGTAATCTCCACGCCGTTCGCGCTGCTGGGGTTCATGCTATGGGCGCCTCTACAGGCTGTACGCCGGCCGTTCGCGTATTATCATCAGGAGCAGATCATTCCCATGGAGGATCGCAACGCTAGATGGGAAGAAACAGGGAAAGTCAGTTTTGGGTTTTTGACGGGAAACCTGTGCTTTCTTCCCGACGGCATTGCGCGCTTTAACAACCTCGGGCACACGCAAAAACGTGCGGCGTACATCGGTAAAAGCATCGTCCAAGGCGTCACCCGCCCTCACATCCGTATTTTCGTCGATTCTCCCAGCAGCTGCGGCACTGTTACGCCTTCCAGCAGTTTGATCCCACAACCGCCGCCAACTTCGTACGGATCCATAGACGTTTCCGCGACCAATCAGGCGGAAGATGTTCGTGAAACCGACGGCCTTCCCAAACCCAATTGCAATCAGAACTCCAACCAGCACAAGGATCCGCCTCGGACGCTCTTTCGGGACGCTGACGTGCCGATGGAAGTGTCCGCTCTGTTCCCGTCCTCCGTGGATGTCGTGTGTCTCCAGGAGGTTTTCGATAAGAGAGCCGCTATGAAACTGACGCGAGCTCTCGGTCCGCTCTATGGACACGTGCTCTACGACGTCGGCGTTTACGCCTGCCAGCCTGCTGGAACATGCTCGTCTTTTAAGTTTTTTAACAGCGGTTTGTTCCTGGCTACCCGCTATCCCGTGATGGAGGCTGAGTATCGCTGCTTTCCCAACGGACGAGGAGAAGACGCTCTGGCTGCTAAAGGGCTTCTCACTGTAAAGGTACAACATCTGATTTAAAGGGACAGTTCATCAAAAACTAAAATTCTGTCATCAAGGGGCTGTTCACTTGCGCTACGTATTCATTGTTTTTCTATGTAAACATGCACTACATGAACATGTATGACTGTTGCGCTCAAATCTTGCGTCTTCTGCAGCATCTCGCAACATGAGTGCCCCGTTTTTAAGACGCCGGGTCAAATAAGGGGCTGTTCACACAAAAAGCGTTTTTCCATTCCAATGCACTACTTCTCCATTGTTTTTCTATGTTAACGCGCTAGACGGATGTGTATGACCATTGCTCTCTAGTCTTTTGCAGCGTCTCGCACAAGAGCGCCGTGTTTTTTAAGACGCTGTTTCAAGTTAGGGGCTGTTCCCACAAAATAAGTTTTTCAGTTCCAATGTGCTATTTTTCTGTTGTTTTTCTACATAAACATGCTAGACGGACTTGTTGGCCATTGTGCTTGTGTCTTATATCTTTTGCAGCATCTCTCACATGAGCACCGCATATTTAAGATGAAGAATTTCAACTTTTATACACAGTGCCACTCATCAATGTCAGTCCCAAAACAGTGGACCAATCGGAAGACCCCAGAGGCGGGACAAGCGTGGCAAGCTTTTGTTTACAGTAGCAAGTTGGCAACTGTTCTGTTTGGCTGCAACTTGGTGGAGGAGGTGTTCTGCACTGCACTTTTTTTTTTAACCATTCCTGAGCACTGCGTCTCACATTTTAGATGCAAAGATGCTTTCTGTGTGAACAACCCCTTACTCTCACTGTATGAGTTTCTTCTGTTGAGCACAAAATAGATATTTTGAAGAATGTTGTTGACCAAACAGTTGATGGTAGCCATTGACTTCCATAGTATATTATTCCATACTATGGAATAGGCATGCAACGGATCATAAAACTCACATCCTTCTTTTCCTAACAAAATGCTTGCTATGGATGCGAAAATGCCGAAAATCTTTTTTTTTATGACAGACAAAAGTTTCGGAGGCAGTATGTAAACGTGATAGACACAACGTGAAGTCGTATTTATTTATTTAACGTGCAAAAAGTTCGGAGGAAAATTTCGCCTGAAAGTAGTCCCCAGCTATATCATAACTAGTTACCTAGCTGGGGACTACTTTCAGGCGCTGCGTAATATCATTACGCCTGCTGCACCCACGGTACGGCAGTAAAGCTCCTTGATTATTACGCCGGAATGAGGGTATAGTTCCTAGCATTATCGGCCTAGAAAATCACAACTTTTCATTTTACGCCAGTCTTAGTGCACGATGTACCTACAGAAGAGTCAAGCTTTAAATAGGAAAATTATCAAAACTCTTTGGTAATTTTTGAGCGAAATGCTAATGGTCTAATCCGATTCAATGATCTATGCTAAGCTAAGCTAAAAGTGCTACCGCCAGACCCGGAGATCGGCTGAATGGATTCGGAAACGGTAAAACTCAACTGTTTAACTCTAGGGGAGTTGGAAAATGAGCCTATTTTCAAAAAACGTGGAGTGTTCCTTTAAGTACTTCTTTGTGTAAAATAACACTGCATACTGTTCACTGTATAAATGAAATATAGATTAATCTTTGTTAAAGCTGTTTGGATTAACATGAATGACAGCAGGTATTTATAGGCTGCTGTCCCTTTAAGACCGAATGCACAGATTCAATATAATGATACACATCTGTTTCTAATAACCGCCCGTGTTTACGTGAATACTTGCTGAGACGGGTATTTTGATATAATTTTGTGTGTATTTGTCATGAGGAGATGCGATAGAGAACTAAATTCTGTATTTGTGTGCTTTCTGAGCTATCTGCGCACTTTGAGTGTATGCATGCAGAAAACAGAATTGAGTTCTCTTTCACCTATTCTTGTGTTTGAATGGTTTAAAATCACTTAAATGTTTAAATTGCTAAGTCTTAGAGACGTGTGCATCAGTATATGATGGTTAAAGTAATCCACGAATCACATGTGCGCTGAACTGTAGGATCTGGTCCGTACGGATCAACTACGATAACTATGAAAGTCAATGGCTATTCGTTCTTCAGAATATCTTCTTTTGTGCTCAGCAGAAGAAAGAAACTCAAACAGGTCTGGAACAAGTGGAGGAAGGTGAGTAAATGATGACAGAATTTTTTTTTTTTTTTTTTGGTGAACTCTTTTGGTGTCGCGCTTGATCTAGAACGTTTTATATAAAGGTTTGGAAACTAACCAAACTAAAAAAACTAAATGTTTTCTCACAAGGTGGAAATCGGGTTACGAAAAGGTGAAAAGAAAATGGTGGGTTATATTAACTGCACTCACCTGCACGCTCCTGAAGGCAAGTGTTGTGATGCATTTACAAAATTCTGTTTATTTATTCACCTTCATGTCATTCGAAACCTGTTATTTATCCCGTACAGGGTTATTATCGTGAACTAAAACTTTTAGAACATTCTTGTTAATTGAAATAAAGCTGAAAAAAAATTAAATATAAATATTAGATGAAAACCTTAAACTTGTGTCTAATTTTCATTTAGTTTGACTTGAAGCACTAAAATTATAAACTGAAACCTGAACTAAATCTGTAATGGAAATAAATATAAATTAAACCTATATATATATATATATATATATATATATAAAGTAAAGACAAAATTGCTCTGTTCGCTGTGGAGTCAAGACATTTGCAAATATGATTAAAAGATGAATATGAGACAAAACTACAGAATGTTACATTTTATTATTAGCCGTTTCAACACATATATGTTTTACCAGATAAAAAGAACAGCACTTTTAGAGTTCATCCCACTCATTGATGTGAGCATAAGTATTGGGACAGTTGAACATAAGGTAGATATAAAAGATTAAAAGCTATTATTTAGTTGCAGATCCCTTGCACACAATCACAGCAGTGAGTCTGTGACCCATAGACATCACCAGACTCTTGCTCTCATCCTTTGAAATACTTTTCCCAGCCTTTAATGCAGCCAATCCCAATTGTTGCTTGTTTTGAGGAGTTTCTGTCTTTACTCTCCTCTCCAGCTGGAGAAATTCATGTTCAATCAGATTTAAATCTGGAGATTAACTTGGGCAATCTAACACTTTCCATTTCTTTGCTCTTATAAATTCCTTGACTGAACTGGCAGGGTGTTTTGGGTCATTGTCCTGATGCAAGATGCAGCACTTCCCAATGATTCTGGTGGCATTTTCTTGAATATTGGTTGGCAAGATGGTTTTGAACCCTTCTAAATTAATTCTGCTACTGTCATCATACATGAAGTCATCAGTAAAGTTGAGAGGGCCTGTTCCAGAGACAGCCATGCACGCCCATGCCATGACACCACCTCCACCATGCTTTACAGATGAGGCTGTATGCTTGGGATCATTGCAGTTCCCTTTGTTTCTCCACATTTTTGCTTTCCCATCACTCAGATAAAGGTTCATCTTTGTCTCATCGGTCCATAAACACAGTTCCAAAACTCTTCTGGCTCACCTTTGTGCTTTTTTGCAAACTCTAATCTTGCCTTTCTATTTTTGGTGCTGGCCAGAGGTTTGTATCTTGCTGTGTAGCATCTGTAATTCTGTGTCAAAGTCTCCTGAGGACAGTAGATTGTCAGAGCATCACCCCAGCTTTCTGGAAGTTGTTGCTGATTTTACAGACACGTCTTTTAGGAGTCATTTTCACAGCTTTTATGATTTGTCTGTCATCAACTACTGTTGTTTTCTCAGCCGATCAGGTCGTTGTTGGTTGCTGGTGGTTTCCAAACTCTTGATTTCTCCATGCCCTTTGTTTTTGCTAGAGCTCTAACTGACTTCCTCTTTTCTTTTAGCATCCAAATTGCTTGCTTTTCTCTCAAAGTCAGCTCCCTCATCTTCATCCTGGTTTGTGTGTCATCATCGAATGCAGGATTCAGAATACAGAAGTAATGGATATAACTGATACGACACATTCCCTGCTTTTAATATCTGAAGAATGAATGCAACAGGACACAGCTGATCACTTAGAAAGACCTGTGAGGAAACTGCTCCAATACTTATGCTCACATCAGATAGAGGGATGAACTCTAAAAGTGCTGAACTTCTTAGCTGGTAAAACATCTGTGTGTTGAATCACCCAATAATAAAATGTGACATTCTGTAGTTTTGTCTCATATTCATCTTTTAATCATATTTGTAAATGTCTTGACTCCACAGCCAACAGAGCAATTTTGTCTTTACTGCTCCAATACTTATGGAGGACACTGTATATATACACATAACAAAATTACTAAAACATAACTCAAATAATTCAAATATTAATAAAACTATCAGAGTATATAAATAATACTAAAATAAACACGGATCCCATCTTTTGTATTCATCATGGATACGAGTCGACTCTTCTGAAGTTATATGATAGTGTTAAATAAAATTAAATCACTTGCGGCAAAGATCTCAGATTTCAAATACAGGTTTGGAACAACATAATGATGAATAAATAATGATTTTTGAATAACACAATGTCTAATGTAATCCAATTAAATCCAGTTAAATTGTCTAGAATCCCAGGGGTCAAAAAGTATTGTTTAGCATGCTTTAGTTTTATTGTTTTGGGATCCTTTACAGTTTGAATCATGTCCAAGTTACAGTTGCACAATTAATCATATTTGCACATAGTATAATAGCAATATTTATTTATTTTGCATGTTTGCTGATCAGGGGACGGAGCGATTCGCTTCGAGCAGCTGAACCTGTTGACCAAATGGATCAATGAGTTCCAGGCGGTGACCAGACGAGAAGATGAGATGGTGATGTTTGATGTGCTCTGTGGAGACTTTAACTTTGACAACTGCTCTCCTGGTACATGCTGCATCTCTTGATTAGATCAGTGTTTATGCAGGAAAAACAGGCCTCGTGAACGGAGGATGTTGGTGTGTCTGTGTGTTTTCAGACGACAGGCTGGAGCAAAGCCACAGTGTGTTTGAGGAGTATATCGACCCCTGCAGAGCCGGAGCTGGCCGAGAGAAGCCCTGGGTCATCGGTAACACTCTTAATTACCGTTCATCAAATTTAAGTTCATTTGAATTTAAGATGGGTGTTACTAATAGGATGTTGTAGTTATTGTGTTTATTTTATTTACTACTTTTTTTTTATTTAGGTTTGGTATTACTATTAGGATGCAGTTTTATTTATTTAAAAAATTTGGTTGCCTATTACTATTAAAATGTTGCTGTTTTTTAATTGTATTTTATTAAAAAAAATCTGTTCTTTCTATATTTATTTATTTATTTTTGTATTTTAAAGTTTAGGTTGGCTATTACTATTTGGATGTTGTTGTTTTTTGTTCTTTATTTTTAATTTATTTTATTTTTCAATTGTAAAATTTCAGCTGTTATGATGCTGGTGTTTGTTTGTTATTTTATTTTTCCGTTTTAAAATGTAGGTTGGGTATTACTTATATAAAGATGATGTGTCTTTTCATTCTTAATTGTTTGTGATTTGTAATTTAGTTTTTGCATAAATGATTTAAAAGTTTGATCACAATTAAAACTTATTTTGTGAAATTGCAAATATTGTGGTTTTGTTTGTAGGAACCGTGCTGGAACAGCCAACGCTCTATGATGAGAACATGAGGACACCAGACAACCTGCAGCGGTGAGATATTATATATACAGTCAAACCAAAATTTATTCAAAAAATAAAATGTTGCATAAGCAATTAAAGAAAGAAACACTTAAGCAAAACATGGTCAGGTCAAAGTGTCAGTTTGGTCCCAAACTTGTATCAGTTTTACTGCTAGTCCACTGTATGAAGGATTTTTGGGTATGATATGTCACAGTTTACTTTATTTTGCTCTCCTCACTTACATCAATGAACTATAGTGTCCCGCACCCACTAGTGAAATAAATATCAAAAATTAGATCTGGTGTCTGAATAATTTGTGGTTTGACTGTGTGTGTGTGTGTGTGTGTGTGTGTGTGTGTGTGTGTGTATTATATATACAGTGGTGTGATTTTTTTTTTTTGTTTAAATTCTTTTGCATGTTTGTCACACTTTAATGTTTCAGATCATCAAACAAATTTAAATATTATTCAAAGATAACACAAGTAAACACAACATGCAGTTTTTTAATGAAGTTATTTATTATGAAGGGAAAACAAAATCCAAACGCACATGACCCTGTGCACCCTTAATTCAGCGTTTGATGTTGTGTCATCTTTTCTGGAATCCATGTGAAAATTATTTTACTGTGGGTTGGGGTGGGTTCTGAATTTGCACAGTTGTTTTTTGTTTGTTACTGCTGTTTCGGGAAGAAAATTCAATAAAAAGTTAATCTAGTTTATGATGGCATCTTGCTTGATGCCTTCTGCCATGTTTGAACAGGTTTTGGTGTTTTGTGATCTGATGCATCTTTGATCTTCTCTGCAGGACTCTGGAGACTGAAGAACTGCGTAAGGACTATATTTCTCCACCGGTGCCTGTCGAAGGTGTTCCTCTGGTCTATCCTGAGCCTGATCAACCCTGGACTGGCCGGCGGATCGATTACCTGCTGTACCGAGAGAGCTCTGTCTCCAGTCATGGCAAAACCGTGCGTTTCCTGACCAGAACCAGCTTTATGGGCTTTAATATTTACTTGGTGACATGATGATGTAGTGCACCTGCCATAAAATTTTTTTAATATATTTCAAAATATAGTACAAAAAAAGATGGCTAAAATATATTTACATATATATATATATATATATATTTTTGAAAATATTTTTTAACAATTTAAAAATATATTTTTATAAGCATTTAAAAATACATTTTGCGCTCCATATATTTCAATCCAAGAAAATACATTGACATCAGAGTTATTACCGTTAACTAAAACCATACATTTCCGTTACTTGAAATAAAATAAATCTTAACTCAACTAAAATATTTTTAAAGCAGTAAATTATTTTATTTTAGCTAGTTTCCAATGAAACATTTCTCATTTTCATTTGCTGTACTAACATCATATGAAAGCTGAATAAATAATCTTTCCATTGATGTATGGTTTGTTATGATAGGACAATATTTGTCTGAGATACAACTATTAGAAAATCTGGAATCTGAGGGAGTAAAAAAATCTAAATATTGAGAAAATCTCCTTTAAAGTTGTTCAAATGAAGTTCTTAACAATGCATATTACTAATCAAAAAATTATGCATTTAATGTATTTACGGTAGGAAATTTACAAAATATCCTAATGATTTTTGTCATAAAAGAAAAATTGATAATTTTGACCCGTATTGGCTATTGCTACAAATATACCTGTGCTATTCACGACTGCTTTTGTGCTCCAGGGTTACATTTATATATATATATATATATATATATATATACATACACACAATTAAAAACAACAGAAACTACGAAAAATGACAAAAACACAACAAAATGACTAAAATCTTTAAAATTAACATAAAAGCAGAAAATCAAATCAAATTCAAAATATTAACAAAATTAACCATATTTTATCGAGCTTCACTGTTTACAGCATACTGTATATTATAAACATATATTTTGGCCAGAATTTTTTATTTTTTGGCCATAAAAGAGTCACCCTTGAGGTTTTAAATGCAATAATGGAGCTGAAGTACTGGTGTGTTTCAGGAGCTGGAGGAGTTCACATACGTCACTCAGCTGGCCGGACTGACCGATCACGTTCCTCTGACCTTCAGACTCTCCGTCTCTCTGGAGTCACAACACATGTAGAGATGCTTGCTTTCTAGTGGACCAGACTGATGACACTTATAATATCCAGCAGAAAGCTATGAAATGCTGTAGATTAATAGCTCTCCCAAAAATGAACATTTATAGTTATTCATTCACACTCATATGGGTTTGAGGATGAGTAAATTATGACAGAATCATTTTCAGGGATCAATAAAAGAGGAGGCCTGTCATTTATGAATGCTTGAAATGTGGAGAAACACCAAATATCACTCTATGATGAAAGTAATAGTTCTGACACTCTTTCCTATGCATCTGCTGTCTGTACAGTGCCAGTAATCTGAGTTTATCGAAGCATAGATATTACACACACATGGGGAAAATTCTGTTTTTTGTTTTATCACACTGTTTTTTCATGACAACACAGAAATGATTTTGGAAATATATTTTAATAAAAGGGTAGAATGTTTTTTTTTCATGTGACTTTTTTTCTGAGGTGTTTTTGCAGTTCTCTGTGAAATAAGTTATTGTATTTTCTGTTCATATTAAGCATATTGGTCTTTCTTGAACCATAACACAATACCTAGCAAAGAGAATTCAAATCATATGCTTTATTTTCTTGTCAAAAATAATAAATGTATATTAATTTTATTTACATTTTAAAAACATTTATACATGTGAATTTGGATAAGTGTACAGATGTAAATTGAAATGTATATTTACAAAAATACCATATTTATTCGGTTTAAATACCATGGTATTGTAAATATGGTACAGTATATAGTGGTAATAGTATACAGGTACATCTAAAAAAAAATTAGAATATCATGAAAAAGGTCAATATTTTTTGTCACTCATTTCAGAAAGTGAAACCCATATATTATATAGATTCATTACACATAGAGTCAAATATTAAAAGCCTTTATTTCTTGAAATTTCGGCTTTGCAAGAAAATACTATTCCAGTTTATTTTACGCTGTATTCAATTTTTGTAGTACCAAAGATTAAACTTTGACTATTTCATACTTTTATTTTGAAATCACTTCCGCTTTGTGTGCATCGGAGCCGGATGTGGATTCTGGTTTCACAGTCTGAAGTATGGCGGCGTCGGAAGAGGTGACGTTTTTCGTTGTAAACAACATTCCCTCTGGTTTCCGATCCGTGGAGCTGAGGAACTATTTCAGTCAGTTTATCGAGAGTAAAGGATTCGCGTGTTTCCATTACCGCCATCGGCCGGAGCTTCGGGTTACCGCGGGGAGTACCGCCGGGGGCCCCGAGGGGAGAGCCGCGGGCTCGTGTTGTTGTGTGCTGTCGGTTCGCTCTCAGGAAGCAGACAGATTCGTGAAGATGTACTCGGAGAACCACTGGATCGACTCTAAAGGAAACTGGCTGAGAAGAAAGTGTTTGATCCGCAGAGTCAGAGTATCGGAGCAGGCTGGTGAGTGCGCTGTTAAAGAATATAAATGCGTTTTTCATTTTATATTTTTATTTTTATGATTAACACTAAAAATTAAAAGACTTTTTCATAAATTAGGATTAATTTTATCTTCATAATTAAATTGGTTCATAATTAAAATTTGTTCATAAGTTATGATTTATCTTTTAATGTTTACATTTATGTGTTTTTCAATCAAATTTTGTTTATCATTTTATTAACATATGACTATTATATAATTGAAAATAGTGTAATTTTTGATACATTAAGATAAATTTATAATTGCATATTTACAATTATAGTTTTAAGACATATTTAACAAATTATAAATATAATATATTTTATAAATTATTATTTCCTTAATTTGTGCTTTATTTTCTGTGTACATTTATAATTTACTTTTTGTGAATAAAGATTTATAATTTTCTGTATACATTTTATAAGTAAAATTAACAATTATAAATGTATTTTTTTATTAAAAAAAACTTTTTTATTTCTACATTTATAATTTTTTTAAATGGTTTTATAATGGTATTATAATTATATACAATATATACATAAAAGACATTGTTTAAAATGTGGTGTGTATATATGAGACTATGGCCATTTAAGGTTCTTCGAAATGTTTTGTGAAGGTGTTGAAGGGTAAACATTAACCATCTGATACATGAACTGTTAAATTGCAAAGGGAAAATGGGAATTATGGGTAAAGGTCAAGGGTCATCACCCGGTCACATCACACCCTGAAAGATTAAGTAGGATGTCAAGTAAATGTTAACACCCATCTTACCAAGGTCCAGATTGTTTTATAGTCGTCGTATTTTATCTGTGTTTATAGAGCATAATTCATTCCCGTACAAGACGAAGGCCGAGATGAGACGCCACATCGGCCAATCAGAGCATTTCACGCTGTCGGACCTCAAGGGCCTGCCGGAGCTCAATCCGCCCGCGCTCATGCCGGCGGGGAACGTCGGCACGCCTGTGAGTGTTTT
The DNA here is from genome assembly GCF_936440315.1 of Barbus barbus. Taxonomy (NCBI): domain Eukaryota; kingdom Metazoa; phylum Chordata; class Actinopteri; order Cypriniformes; family Cyprinidae; genus Barbus; species Barbus barbus. Next base: position 31,704,571 of record NC_136740.1, read on the forward strand.
CCTGGAGCTCATCCAGTCCTGCCGTCTGCCGCCGCGGCTCATCCGCAAACTGGGGCTCACGTTCCCAAAGACGGGCTCGAATCGCCGCTATGGGAACGTGCCCTACCTCTATCACAACACGGCCGTCATGAGGCCCGCGAAGGAGAGCGTCTTCACCGCCGGAGGAGTCGAGATCTCGGGGCCCGGCCGCCTGGACACTCCCACAAACTCACAGAGAGTAGATAACGACACGCCCACAACATCACAGACAATAGATAAGGACACGCCCACAACATCACAGACAATAGATAAGGACACGCCCACAACATCACAGACAATAGATAAGGACACGCCCACAACATCACAGACAATAGATAAGGACACGCCCACAACATCACAGACAATAGATAAAGACACGCCCACAAACTCACAGACAATACAAAAGGATACGCCCACAAACCCGCAGACAGATGAAGAGGACCCGCCCAGTTCTCCACCTGTCAATCAAGAGTCACGGGAAACAGGAAGTGAAGAGGAGCTGTCCGGCCCTGATGATGTGAGTTAGGGCTGCATGATATCGAAATAACATTTGTTTCAATATGGCTTAGTGCATCATTTTGCACAGGCTGCAATTGAATTAAAATAAATAAAAATTGTATAAATTAAGATTAATTTTATTTAAATTTTAAAATTTGTATACATTTTGTTCTTGTTTAATATTTTTTATATTTAAAAATTAGTAATGTAATTTATATCAAATTAATTAAAATAAAATCTATTAAATATAATAAATGTATAATACCCCAAATATAATTAAATAATTACACATTAAATGTTCTACTGGTTTCTCAGTGAAGCGGCACTGTGTTCATTTAGTTCGTTTGAGTTTTCCCTCGTTTCCTTTGCTTTTGAAATTGTAAAAGCGCTGTGCACATTTTACTTTCACTTTCAAATTAGCAGCAATTCGGCATTGATTCAATTCAAGCAACAACAAAATACGACGTCAAACTCATAGAACTTTTATTAACAAAACTAATAAAAATACACCATGCTATATGCCTAATATAAAATAACAAATTACTTAGGCTACACAAAGGTTTACAAAACTGAAAATCAATGTAACGATACGTCTTTCTAAGGGAACACAAGACTCCAGAATTCGACGATTTGAAACTTTAATGATGAAGAGCTGAAACAAAGGTTATCAAACGAAATAACGTTACCAACTTTAATAAGTCATGTTCAATTATAAGCTGGTAATTAGGCAGATGAATTGCACTGTCTGGTATGTCGGCATTCAGCCAGGTTTCCGTGAAACACAGGGCAGCAGAGTTAGTTTGTTTGTCCGGGAGAGCAGAAGGAGTTCGTCCTTTTTGTTGGGTAGAGAGTGGAGATTCGCCAGATAGATGCTAAGCAACGCCGTTCTAAATCCGCGCCGGCTCGCTTCCCCCTTCTGCGCATCCTGAAGCGTTTGACCAGAGCTATGGCTACAATGTCCAGCAAAACGTCAGAATAATCAAAACGCGGTAAAAGATTTTGTGGTGTGTTCTGCCGAATGTTCAGCAGGTCATCCCTCTTCACAGTGCACAGAAAAAAAATTTATAATAATTTAAACCGCAAAAAATTAAAATATATATTTTTATATGTAAATATATAATAAAACAAAAAATATATTTAATAATGTTTTAAATGATTTAATAAAAATAATTTAAAACATTAAAAAAATGACAAAATATGGCCTTATAGTCTGAAGACTTTTTTCAGTCTGTTTTTTCCAGTATTGTGCAGCTGTAATGTGAGTGATGTAAAGGGACTGTTGAATGTTCTTGCGGCTGGATGAACTGTATTTGGTGCAGGTTCTGTATGATTTCTGTGTTCTCTGCAGGACGATGACCGCTGTGAGGAGTGGGAGCGTCACGAGGCCCTCCACGAAGACGTCACCAGTCAGGAGCGCTCTAAAGAGAGGCTGTTTGAGGAGGAGATCGAGCTCAAGTGGGAGAAGGGCGGATCGGGCCTCGTCTTCTACACAGACGCTCAGTTCTGGGAGGAGGAAGAAGGAGGTACAAACAGAGATATTTTGAGCTCATATTGAAAGGTTTCTGTTGGTCCAGTAGTACAGATTTCTATTTGCCATGCCAATATTTTAATTGGTCCCATCACAAAAATATGTAAATTTTGTTAAATTAAGATTTATTTATTTTTTGTATAGATTTTTAATTATTATGTATAAATATTTATGTTTTTCATAAAGTATTATGTATTGTTTTGTCAAATATTTTAGAATTAAAAGTAAAAAAAGTTCTAAATATATTTTTTCATAAAGTAAGGTTAGATTTTTTATTTTGTTTTTACATTTGTTTTAGAATCAAAATTAAAAGTTAATTTTTTAAAATAAATTTAAAATATAAAAGTTTTAATTAAATTTTTTAATTTTTTTAATTAAAGATTTTTAAATTAAAAAAATATATATTTTATATTTTATTTATTTTTTTATGTTTTATATCATTTTATATTTGCATTTATAATTTTAATATTTTCAGGAATGCTTATAAATATAATAAACAATTCATACATTCAATAATATATTCATATAGCTTTGATTAATAAAATTCACAGTAATAGCTGGAAATTTTACAGTTTCTGTAATTAATCCTGGAAACTCAAAAACGTATTTATTTATTCATTCGTTCATTTATAAATAAAACATTATGCATTGATTTTGTGATTTTTTTTTAACACATTTCTTATTGATTTATCAAGACTCAAATCTCATGTTATTCAAGCATTTTAACAAAACCAATAATTTTACCTACAGCTGACAAGTTTAAAAAGGCCCTGAATAGGAAAGACGCTCAATGTACGCTCATAATTCCAGCATATATTGTTGATGTGATTGTCTCCTGTTGCTCATCTTTTATCTTTGATTTTGCACAGATTTCGATGAGCAAACAGCAGACGACTGGGACGTGGATATGAGCGTCTACTATGACAAAGGTAAACGTTCATGATCAGATCATTGTGAAAGCTGTTATAGAAGAGTGGCGTCAGACATGACTGTGATTGTGTGTGTTTCTCCTCAGACGGAGGCGATATGGACGCCAGAGATTATGTGCACATGCGCTCTGAGAGGAGGCTGCGGGACGGTCTGGACGGTCTGCCGGGACGCCAGCAGAAAATCGGCAGCTTTGAACGCTTTACAAAGGTTTGGACGTTTTTTAAAGGAGTCAAGAACTGTCTTTGTTTTTTTATTTCGTACTGTTCTGACACAATCTGCATTGTAAAAAGCACTAAATAAATAGCGGTGACTTGACTTGTTTTCTGAGGTGCTCTTATAATGTTATCAAGATTTTTACATCAAAAAACATCATCATTTAGAAGTTTTAGGCTGTTCTTTGTCCTGTTTTTAACCCCCTCATCAGAACGCTCTGTTTGAATAGGCGTGGCGGATTGTAGACCCGGAAGTTAACGCCCACTGCTATGATTGGCTAAAAGTTGGGTGTGTTTGACAGCCTACATTCATTCCTCATAGATGGACGCTGCTGTGATTTAGGTTAAAAACGCATAAATACTCAGTACATATCAAACGATCTGTAAGAAGAGACAAAGCAATAGTGACCACGTAATGAAAACAGTTACAGTTGTAAAACAGGCAGCAATGTAGAATCGGTGGGCGGGGCTAAACGGGCAGTGATGTAGAATCGGTGGGTGGGGTTAAACGGGCAGCGGTGTAGAATCGGTGGGCGGGGTTAAACGGGCAGCGGTGTAGAAAGGGTGGGCGGGGTTAAACGGGCAGTGATGTAGAATCGGTGGGCGGGGTTAAACGGGCAGCTGTGTAGAATCGGTGGGCGGGGTTAAACGGGCAGAGGTGTAGAATTGTGGGCGGGGTTAAACGGGCAGAGATGTAGAATTGTGGGTGGGGTTAAACGGGCAGCAATGTAGAATTGTGGGCGGGGTTAAACGGGCAGAGATGTAGAATTGTGGGTGGGGTTAAACGGGCAGCGATGTAGAATCGGTGGGTGGGGTTAAACGGGCAGCGATGTAGAATTGTGGGCGGGGTTAAACGGGCAGCTGTGTAGAATCGGTGGGTGGGGTTAAACGGGCAGAGGTGTAGAATTGTGGGCGGGGTTAAACAGGCAGCTGTGTAGAATCGGTGGGCGGGGTTAAACAGGCAGCTGTGTAAGAATCGGTGGGCGGGGTTAAACGGGCAGCGATGTATAATCGGTGGGCGGGGCTAAACGGGCAGCTGTGTAGAATCGGTGGGCGGGGCTAAACGGGCAGCTGTGTAGAATCGGTGGGCGGGGTTAAACGGGCAGCGGTGTAGAATCGGTGGGCGGGGCTAAACGGGCAGCTGTGTAGAATCGGTGGGCGGGGCTAAACGGGCAGTGATGTAGAATCGGTGGGCGGGGCTAAACCGGCATCTTTGTAGAATTGGTTGGCGGGGCTTATCAGGCAGTGATGTCGATCTTCTGTGGAGGTGGTGTTTAGCCACACTATTACATCATAGAATTTTTAGAGTACATTCCACAAGCTGTCGTTTTGGCAGACTGGCTTCAATATAAGCTGTTTTTAGACAAACGAGAATGTTTTGAGTTCTGAAACTTACAGGATGTTTTTATAGTACAATGACCTCTTATATGTCAAAAGATCAAGGGAATTTTGCTTTCTCAGTTCATGACCCTTTTCATTCACTGCAAGATTCAGTATATTGTATTTACGTTCAAATGTTTATAACCAAAAAGTATAATGTCATTTTACATACATTTGATTTTGATGTCTACATTTATAATTTTGTATAATTTTTGAAAGGTTAAGACGTTAAATTTTTAGAATTAAAATTAAAAATTGTTAATGTGATTTTCATAAATTAAAGGGGTCATGTGATGTTGCTAAAAAGAACAAAAAACACATTATTTTCCACATACTGTACATTATTGTTGCTCCTCTATGCCCCGCCTTTCGATAACGTGTCGATTTTTACAAAACTCATCGTTCTGAGAAGCGAGGTGTGCTCTGATTGGCCAGCTATCCAGTGCATTGTGATTGGCTGAATACCTCATGTGTGACGGAAATGTTACGCCCCCTCATCGTATTGTGATGCTGTGATGCGCGACGACACTAAAACAATAAAAAACTTGAAATGATTTATGTGTGTGTGCTGTTAGGGAATGGGTCGGCGTGTGATGGAGAAGCAGGGCTGGAGGGACGGAGAAGGGCTCGGGAACAGCCGGAGGGGAATACCGGAGGCGCTGGAGAGCGACGGCCAGCATCCCAACTGTAAGAGAGGCTTCGGGTGAGTCAGGACTGCACTGATGATCTTCTGCTATTCATCTGGATTCAGAACCAATGTGTGCAACATTTCTAGCTTGAGAAGTTGTGCTGCTGAATATGTTTGTGGAGACTGTGATACCTTTTATTTTTTAGGATTCACAGATGAATTGAAAGATGACTGATGCATTTGATTTTGTAATATTTGCAGGTATCATGGAGAAAAGCTCAGCTCATTCCTTCCACTTAAAAAACCCAGAAAAGACTTTCACATCTCGACAGTTTATGATGAACCTAAAGACATTGATAAAGGAGATGAAGTGCTGCGGCGTCAACCCGGCACCAGCATGAAGTACAGAGGCCGGCCTCCAGGGGGCGTCACGAAGCCAAATCACTAGTGACCGCTGATCACTAGTCATGCTCGCTATTGTCTATTTATTATGTCTGTCTGCTAAAAACAATTTTACACAGAGCTGTATATTATTTTTCTGTAACTTTTGTATTAAAGGTTTCAACAGAAAAAAATACACTTTATATTATGTTTTTGTGCCATTATCATCATCATCATTACAGTAGAAGGCAATGTGTTACAGAAATTATGATATTACTAATGCTATATATATATATATATGGAGAGTTCATTTGCAAAAACAGATAACTCTGTTTTTAACAATTATCAAAAATCATGTTTTTTCTTTGTGCATTCCAATTAATCTCAATCAAACTGCAGTTTGGTTATTTTTTTAGGTTAGAAAACAATGAAAATATAACAAATGCGAATAAACTTCATATATATGGGATCAACCATAAAATGTATTTACTTTAATAATTATAATGGATTAATTATAATTAAATAATACAATTATTAATTTAATAGTATAATAATGAAATTATTCATCTAATTTTATTCTCCCTCTTTCTTTCCATAATTTACAGTTTAATGTTTTTATTATGTGTATGAAATAAATTTTTTGTGTATCATAATTAATTTTTAATATATATTTTTAATCTTCGACATTCGGGATTGTTGTGTTGGGATATGAATCAGGAAAATTTTGTTTTTAAATGTAAAATATAATTTTATATTTTAAATAAATTAAAAATTTACTTAGATTTTTTTTTTTTAAATTTACTTTTGCTCACATCCTCTAATGCCATCCAGTCTGAACTGAGACATACTGACATGCAAAATGACTATGAATTTTATTTTTTAATTCTATTCGTTTTATTTTTCAACGCGGAAGTCTGTGAATGTGCGAGACTTCCGGTTCATTAGCCGCTGCAGGGAAATAATGAGAAAACAGTTTACACCACAAACCAGTGTGTTCATAATTAAGATAATACATTAAAATAATATGGTAAGACACACCAGTTTGCAATATCAAGCAACAAAAAGAGAGACTTTTATTACAACACGGGACCTTTATTTGGTCATTTCCTGTTTGTGTTCCCTGGAGTGACACGTCAGGAACGAGCCGATGGAAACATGGCGAGCACCTACAACACCTTCAATCTGTGAGTATTAATCGATTCATGATTATCGATTAGAGTTCAGTGGTCGGTTCAGGTCTATGAATGATGTGAGTTCAGTGTGTCTGTCTAGACATCAAGTATGCACTATTATTATTCCATAAAACGTGATTAAAGTGAGCAGCTGGTTATGTTTTGAGCCACAGATCAATCATTCTGATCAGATTACAGTCACAAATCAATTAATCTCAAATAAAACACTGTTGTTCATTGATGGTCAGCTGCTGATTACTTCTGTTGTTGTTGTGCAGATGCCAAAATCATAGATAATAACATGTATATGTAATAATATCGATAACATTTGCTATCATTATAACTAATAATCAATAGAGAAATGTAAAAGCACATTATAAAAATAAATAAATTCATAATGTGGCTAATCAATATACATTTGATGTATTTTACTAGAGATCATTTCTGTTAAATCTATTCATTTTTATTATTATGTGATTTCAAACATGAATTCTTAATATTTGACGTTTTAGGCCTGTATTATATGTTTATGGGAATATATATATAATATTTATTATTATTATAACAAATAATAATACCAGAATATGTCAAATCAAAATGAAAGAAATTCACTTTTTTCCAGCAAATATTTAATACACAGACTAATAATTAATATGCAAGTTTGCAGTACATTATGATATAATGTAATAATTTGTGTAGTGTTGAAGAAGTTTCTAACAGTGCAGGTTATTGTAGAGTTTAAGAATGTGATGTGATGATGATTTCAGAGCTCTCTTGTGCATTAAATGCATTGAATCTCATCACCTTGTCTTTGCTCTGATTGGCAGACACACGACCCCGGAGAAGTTCTACATCGAGGCGTGTGATGATGGAGCTGGAGACGTCCTCGCCATTGACCGCGTGTCCACAGAAATGAGCCTCACAGGTGCTGAAGAAAACACAACTCAGAGGATAGATGATGAAAGCAGTATCTGCACACACCGATAGTGACTGACTTCATTTTATGACGACTCTTATTGCATTAATGCATAGTTAAATATCTACAGAATTTTCAAACCAAATTAGGATGCAAATGAAAGTCGTATTTGAACATTTATAAAATACATTCTGCTGGGGTGTCGATCATAGTTAAATATCTAACATTAACCTGAATTTTTAATAATATGTAATGTTATTTATAATGATAATAATATATAATATTATAATAATAATTATAATATAATTTAATATTATAGTATAGTGTATTTTACTATAATATTATAATAAAAATAAAATATTTTCCTATAATATAATAAGAATAAATACCAATATCTAACATTTAAACAACAACTATCCAGTATTTTACATTTAAAATAATAATACACACAATTTTAATATATTATTATTATTATTAATTAACAATATTTTTTTCAAGTTAGTATTAATTGTAGTATAGTATAATAATATATTATAGTCAAATATAATAAATTATATTATATTTTAAAATAATAAAAATTTATATAAATGCCTAACATTTAATCATTAAATAATACATAACCAGTATAATACATTTAAAATAAAAGTAAACATTAACGTTAACCAATAAATATTTAGTATAATATAAAAATGTTATTTAATATTATTATTATTATTCATAGCATAGTATAATATAATAAAAATCATATTAATATATTGTCTTATAATATAATAAGAATAAATATCAGTCTTAACATTTAAACAATAAATAGCCAGTATAATATTTAATTTAATGTTAAATATTAATAATAATAATAATAATAATGTAAATTATTTCGTTTATAGTGAAATATATGATAATAAAAATGATTATATTTTCCTATAAAATAATAAGAATAAATATCAGTGTCTTAACATTTAAACAATAAATAGCCAGTATAATATTTAATTTAATGTTAAATATTAATAATAATGTAAATTATTTAGTTTATAGTGACATATATGATAATAAAAATGATTATATTTTCCTATAAAATAATAAGAATAAATATCAGTGTCTGCCTAAATATCCAGTATAATACATTTAAAATAATTATACACCGTTACACTCAAAGTTAAATATCTAACAATAACTAATACATGTTTAGTATAATATAATACATTTTTGAACATTTTCAAAATATTATTATATAATTTAGTGTTGTATAATATAATAAAATGATCATATTTTCCTACTATATAATAAGAATGAATATCAATGTCTAGCATTTAAACAATACATATCCAATATAATATATTTTAAAGAATAATATAGTTAATATTAGAATACAATCACAAAAATGTAATATATTACAGCCAGTAAGCATAGCATCTTCTGTTCTCTTTCAGTGAGGAAGGACGTCCCTCCGTCAGCAGTGACGCGTCCGGTGTGTGGCATCATGGGAACCATCCGGCTGGTGGCAGGTTTGATTTCTCAGGATGAGCTGAACTCTGAATGAAGCTGTTTCACAGCTCTTTAATGCCTCTTGTGTTTTTCAGGCACGTATCTCATCGTCATCACAAAGAAGAAGAAGGTGGGCGATCTCCTGGGTCACACCGTCTGGAAAGCCACTGACTTTGACATCGTGTCCTACAAGAAGACGGTCCTGCATCTGACTGATACTCAGGTGGGTTCTTCAGTTTTACTCGAGCAGAATGTGTTTCTGTCACGTGCGTCTCGGCTCTCACCGGATGCAGGGAGCTGTTATTTGCCCTCTGGGTTTATGGGACGTTTGAGCATCTCTTTATTTAAACGCAACCACTGAATGCCTCAAAATGCATTTTGAGCAGAGATATTTTTGTTTTGCTGGAAATGTATGTATTTTTATTGGCAGATCTCAAGAAAAGTTCACAAAAGGTCACGTTCTACCCCAATAATTATTTAAAAAATATTGTATAAATAAAATGGAATATAGTTTAATTGGACATGCTCCTTTTTCCTTTTCAAAGCAAAATAGTTTTTTAATAATGATTTTAGGGTGACACGTGACCATGTTTTTGACAGAGTTTGTGAGATTCACCCTTTTAAAGTTTTAGTTTGTCAAATAAATCAACCAAACATCCCTAGAGAAATAACTTAACATTGTTTTCAAGCCTTTCAAGTGTTGGTACCTTCCTCAAAAAAGTAATTAATTACTTGCTACTAACTACGCCTTCATCAGTGTAATTAGATTACTGTAATTATTACTCTCTGTAAAAAAATATTGCATTATTACTGATTACTTTCTAAATTTCATATCAACCTTTGCCAGTTGAACAATAGAGGATAGACATAATATAAAATTGCATAAGTGCATGATTCATGAAATATTTAAAGGGAGAAGGTCATATTAAAAACATATATTTTAACATTAGACGTTCAATTTTGATGTTAAATCTGATTTATTTTTCTGAATACAGTGTTTAATGCATCAGATTGTGTCGTTCCGACTCAAATTTTAAATTTTGCTGCTATTTTTTCTGAAGGAAGGTAAACATTTATAGTGATGAAAGCCAAAATATTAAAAGCCATAGATGAATATTGACAGAGTAATCCACTATTTTGTAGAGAGGGATAAAAAATGGCAATTTTCACTTCAGATTTAGAGCCAAATTACAGGGGGTTAAAAATGACTTCAGAAAGATGGCAGCATCATAATGTTATATTTACACAGAGATTGTTAGATCTGTTAGTAAAATCTGTTGACTTTAACAATCTTTGTTGCATTATGTGCCAATGGTGACCATTCAAATATGGGGAAACAGCACTTTTCACGTTTTTTCTCCAAAGTTTGCATGCCTGTAACTCAAGAAGTATTAAAGATATCTTAATGCCCTTTTAGATATTGGCTCTTAACAAACTTTCCTTTTGGCATCTTCATTTTTAAGGCTCTATATGCTTCAGTTCCAGAGATATTGGAATTTCAATATGGCTCCAGGAGTAATTTGTTAAATTGTACACATTTTCAGTGGTCAAAAACCAAATGTGGGTCACTTTGCAAAAATATGATGATACTTTTCTTTTAAAGAGGAATAATGTTGAAACTAGAAATGTATCTCATTTCCTTCTGTCAAAACAACTGCATTGGACATATCGTCCATACATTTTGGGGCATTTTTTAGAGCCTTAAAAATAAAGTTTGCTTAGACCCAATATCTAAAAGGGCACAGGCTTTGGAGAAAAAACTTGAAAAGTGCTGTTTCCCCATGTTTGAATGGTCACCATTGGCACATAATGCAACAAAGATTGTTAAAGTCAACAGATTTTACTAACAGATCTAACAATCTCTGTGTAAATATAACATTATGATGCTGCCATCTTTCTGAAGTCATTTTTATTTGGCTCTAAATCTCAGGTGAAAATTGACATTTTGACCCCCCTCTACAAAATAGTGGATTACTCCCTCAATATTCATCTATGGCTTTTAATATTGTGGCTTATCATCACTGTACATGTTTATCTTTCTTTAGAAAAAATATTAGCAAAATCAAAAATTTGAACCGGGAAAGTTTTCTAAATTTGGTTGATTTGACAGACACTGAATGACTCGATAATTAAAATACAGAAAAATGAAGAGTAATCCCTTACTTTACGTTTTCAAGTGAAAAGTAATTAAATTACAGACAGTAATTGCTTAGTAATGCATTTCACCCAACACTGTTTATGTTGCATTAAATAAAAAAGGTTTTAGTCAAAGTAATTGAAAGTAACATTAAAAATGTTATTCTACAAATAGTGCATCAAGTAAGTTGGCTTGCTTTCTCCAAATGTAACTGAATGCTGCCTAACTTTGTCGTATAGAAACTAATGATGTCTGTATTGATCTTCCAGATGCAGGACAACAAGGCCTTCCTGTCCATGATCAACAGCGTCCTGAATACAGACGGTTTCTTCTTCGCCACAGACTACGACCTGACGCACACATTACAGCGGCTGGCCAACACCAGCCCCGAGTTTCAGGAGATGACTCTGCTGGAGCGCGTGAGAGAGAGACGCTTTCACATATCTGTCATAAAACATATCATAATGCTCACTACACATTTTTTCAAATAAACAAAATAAAAGAGAAAAAACAAGGTTTCTGCAGGTCTTGAACATATCTTTAAACACAAATTAAGGCCTGAGAAGGTCTTAAATCAGAGCACAGAGTCTTAAAGGCATTAAATGTTGCATGCACTGCAAAAATGAATATTAATCCTCAGTATTTTTGTCTTGTTTTGCAATGCAAATATCCTTATATAATCTATCCAAATATCCACAAAACCAGTCATAAGGGCCAATTTTTTTAAATTGAGATTTATGCATAATTATAAATAATCTTTCCATTGATGTATGGTTTGTTATGATAGGACAATATTTGAAAATCTGGAATCTGAAGGACCAAAAAAATCTAAATATTGAGAAAATCACCTTTAAAGTTGTTCAAATGAAGTTCTTAGCAATACATATTACTAATCAAAAATGAAGTTATGATATATTTACAGTAGGAAATTTACTAAATATCTTCATGTAACATGATCTTAATATCCTAATGATTTTTGTCATAAAAGAGAAATGTATAATTTTGATCCATACAATGTATTGTTGTCTATTGCTACAAATATACCTGTGTTACTGATGACTGCTTTTGTGCTCCAGGGACGCATATTAAGATAGATTTACTGGAGATGCAAATTGACCATATGAAGTTTGGTTTTCTGATAAATTAAACATAATTACTTGAGTTTATGCTTAAAAACAAGAACAAGTATCTTTCAGTGGGGTATATAAGCTTGTTTACCTGTTGAATGAAGGGGATTTTTCTGAACCCACTGACAGATATTTGTTCTTGTTTTAATCATACTCTCATGTGATCAATTTCTCATTAAAAACAACTTATTTGATGTCTTTTGCTTCTCAAGTAAATGCATCTGGATTTAAGAACACTGAAAAACACCGATAAAAAAAAAAGTCAAATTTTTGCTAAATATTTTCATATTTTAGTGGTTGTGAGCAGAGGTATTCAAGCCATAAGCGTTTATTATTTTTTGTAAAGTGAATTAAAAATTAAAGGAGGTTATTTGAAAGTATTTTGTTAAGTGTTACTAATACATAAAGACATTTACAGCTAAAAACTGTGTGGGGGGGGGGATTACATCAAATTTCTTTATTTTGTCCTTAAAAAGTATTAAATTTACATCCATAGAACCTGAATAAATAATTAAATAAACATGAATGAAAAATCCAGTAAAGTAAGTAATCCTACCGCATTGACTGATTTAAACATTAAAAGAAAGACTGTAAAAGTGGGGGACAAATCATGAAATGTAATGTTTTTAGAATTGGGTGTTATCATAAGCAATGAAATGATTCTAACTTGATTTGATGGTTTTCTGCAGGCGGATCAGAGGTTCGTGTGGAACGGTCATCTGCTCAGAGAATTCATGGCACAGCCGGAGGTAAACACAAGATTGTTTTAGCTGCAGATGCTGTTTCAAGCATAACCCATGTTTAGAAATCTGCAAGAAATACCTAATTCTAGGCCTATGTAGAGAAATCTAAAGAAGGAATGAGTTCATGATTGTGTTCTGGGTTCTGAAGTTGTGTTTTCTCTTACAGCTGCACAAATTCGTCTACCCTGTTATTCACGGCTGTATCCTTTAACCAGACGAGCGTTTTCAGAGATCAAACCACAATGATGTGTGAAATAGAGTTTCTGTGTTCACATTTACAGTAGAGCTGCACGATTCATCGGTAAAAGATCGTGATCTCGAGTCAAACACCTATTCTAAATGACAAGGATTCGCCCGTGTCTATTAAATCTTGGAAAAAGTCATACTGGAAACTGACAGAGAGAAAGCAGTTATCATGTTTAGGTGAGAAACAGCAGTCTTTTCAACCACACAATATTATTTCTGTCTATTATTTCTATTATTGAAAGTAACTGGCTCTTTAAATAACGTTTGTGTCAATTTCATCGTTTCTCGATGGCAACAAGTGACTGTTAAAAAATATGTTTGTCATTGAATCATTCATTCAAACCTACTTTTCATCATTTTAATATAAAAAATTGGCTTATTAAATGTATAAAACTAATATATTATATATTTAAATTTTTAATAATTCATGCAAATTAATGAAACACTTTTAAATCGACTGCAGCAATTCATATTTTGTCACAGCCTCTAGTAAATTACACATTATTTTGTTTAGTTCAGAATCGTGATCTCTATTTGAGACAAAAACAAAATCGGGATTCTTAATTTATCTAGAATCGTGCAGCTCTTATAAACCAATAAACCAAATTTTTAGTAATTTTACTGGTATACTGTATGAAGTATGTTTGCACTGCAAAAAATGCATTTCTCAGATTTTTTGTCAAAATATCTCAAAATTCTTAAATCAAGAGGGATTTTCTAGACAATTAAAAATTATTGTCTTGTTTTCAGAAACAAAAGTCGAAATGAAGTGAGTTTTTTTTGCTTCGAACAAACAAAATACTCTTATTTCAAACAGAAAACAAGATTATTTTGCTTACCCCATTGGCAGGTTATGCTTAATTTTGACTATTAAGTGATATAATAATTTTGACTAGTCTAGAAAATCCTTCTTGATTTTAAGAATTGGTAACACTTTACAATAATGTTCATTAGTTAACAGCATTAACTAAGAATGCACAATACTTCTACTAATCATACTAATGCATTATTCAAATCACAATTTGTGTTAGTTAACATAGTTAATGCAACATGAATAAACAATGAACAACTGTAGATGAATAAATAGTGTAATAAATGCATGTTCATGTTAGTTAATACATTAACTAATGTTAATAAATGACACCTTATTGTAAAGTGTTACCAAGATTTTTTAGATATTTTGGCTGGAAACAAGACCAAAAAAGTCTGGTTTGGTTTGACTGTAGATTGACTTCCTCTTCCACACGTCACAGTCCTTAATCTCCGCTCTCAGTCGTCACCATGAAGTCGTGCTGCATCAACGGCAAAATCTTCGACTGGAACATCATTTCTAGGAGGAGCTGTTTCCGCGCTGGCGTCCGCTACTACGTCAGAGGTGAAGCTCGTACGGTTTGAGACGGTCTTTTCTCCGTACGCTGCTAAACGCTCTCTTTCTCTTCCAGGTATTGACTCTGAAGGTCATGCGGCCAACTTTGTTGAGACGGAACAGATCGTTCAGTATAATGGAGCAAAAGCCTCATTTGTTCAGGTAAGCCTCTGAAATGGTAAAGCCTCCAAATATCAGTTTTTATGCTCTTATGCTGAGCCGTTTGTTCAGGGATTACTTTGTTTTACCAATACGAGAAACTTCCAGTCGGCTTTCTGATGTTTACATCACTAAACAAGGGGCCATACGGTGGTTGGGGAATGAAATCATGATTTTGTTCCTCATGTTTTAATGATTTTAGGGTGTTGTGTGACCATGTTCTTGATGGGTTTGTGAGAATCACACTTTTATAGGTTAGTCTGTTAAATAAATCAAGCAAACTTCACTAGAACAATGTTTTGTAAAAGTCACATTTTTGTGGATTTAACATGGTTTTGTGGTTTTAATGTTGATTTTTTTATTTTTATTAAACAGGCCTCAGAGATGTATGTATTTTGCATAAAAAACATTGCTTCAGAATTACATTTTTCACATTTCTGCCAATATAAAACTTTCCCGTCTCTGAAGTTTCAACCAGTAAATCATCCAGTTTTTTCAATGTTAGACAAGGAAACCACAAAAATATGAAAATCATGATTTTTGTTCCTCATATTTTTGTTTTGGTGGCTTAATGTGAAGAATATTCCATATACACTAAGTGCAAATAGCCCGCCTTGTTGGCAGACGCTATTTACTCTAACTCCGCCCACCAACGTCTGATTGGGATAGTCGACACTAAAAATAGACACTCATCTAACATCAGTTTCAGTGGTGTGGATGAGTGCTTGTTGACGCGATCGACCCGAGTTTGAATCCACCTTTTGCCAAACTTTTTTTTTCTCCCTTTTCAAATCTCATATCGCATCGGAAAGGCATTTATTTTCAATAAAAATTAAGGAAATAATCAAAAAGTTGCACTATTTTGCATTAAAAGGGCATAAAAGCATCTGCTAAATTACTAAATAATAATAATAATAAAGTTATTATTGCGTACTGTTTTATAATGTAATACAATACTGAGGTGCAGATAATTGCCACTATTTGCAATAAGTAGTATAAATAGCAGAAAATCTTGCTAACAGTGTAAATAGAATCTATAGCTATTAGCACTTTATCTTTAGCCTTTATTCTTTAGTAGATGATTTGTTTTGATTCAGTAATGCAGTTTACATTGAGTGATGTGGGGCTTGACAAATATCAATTTATTAACTTATGGGTTGTGAGTCGAGTCTAACATAATGAAAACTGCTCAGATCAGGGTTGCCGGGTCTTTAAAACCAACTCAGCCTGATTGATAATCAACAAATGTTAAACAAATAAAAAATTTTATACTATCGTAAAAAAAAAAGGTACAGTGTGGCTTTACCATTTCTATCCAGTAACAGAAAAAAATGTTCGGCACCCTGAATAATTGTGGGGGAAAAACAATCTTGATTTTTGTGATTGTGAGATTAAATTGTGATTAAAATGCCGTTTATTAAATTTAAAAAAAATCCAGGTTTGCTGTGCTTGTTTGTAGGGCTTCACAATTTGGTCAAACTTTTGTGATTATATATCAATATGGCTGTAAAATAAATAATAATAATAATTGTTATTAGTGCTGTTAAACGATTAATTGCTTCCCAAATAAAAGTGTTTGTTTACATAATATATATTTGTGTATGGGTATATTTATTATGTATATATAAATACACACCCATGCATGTATATATTTAAGAAAAATGTTACGTTTATATATCATGAGCTGCACGCATATAAATGATACATGCCACGCATATATTTATTTAAGTAAATCAATTTGATTATTGCACTAAACCATGTCGTGATTTCAGTTTTATTTCAGTTAATTGTGTTTCGATCAAAAACGTTCTTTCTGTAAAATGAAATGTCCATTTTTAGATTGATCTGCAGAGCTGTAGGTGCTACACCATACAAAACCACACAAGTCTTTGGTTAACAACTGGAATGATGTTAGTTTCTTGAGTAGATGGTCTGAGTGGACTGAGGAAGATGTTGTGAGCTTTTATTTTGAAATATCAAGCAAAAGTCGGGTCGGTTCTCAGGGGTACGAGTGCAAATAACATCTTTGGGCAGCAGAGATTAATGTTGCAGAGGTTTGATGGGCCATAAACCACAGATAACATATAAATAAATGCTCATTTTTGATCTGAATCCATAAATAGACATTCAGATTCAGACCAT
Organism: Barbus barbus; assembly: GCF_936440315.1. Lineage (NCBI taxonomy): Eukaryota > Metazoa > Chordata > Actinopteri > Cypriniformes > Cyprinidae > Barbus > Barbus barbus. The sequence goes on from NC_136740.1 coordinate 31,721,636, forward strand.
AACGTTGCCTTTTCCCAGAGTCGCCAGAGGAAACTTACTGGAATGTTGTTGTTTTGTTTGCATTTGTCCATTCTGAATGTGGATTGGTAGTTTCCATGTTATTTGTGGAGCGTTAATCCTATTATTTCTAATAAGACGTGTTATTAATCTCTTCCACAGACTCGAGGCTCCATCCCGTTCTACTGGTCTCAGAGACCAAACCTGAAGTATAAACCAAAACCACAGATCAGCAAAAGCACCAATCATGTGAGATTCACTTTCTTTGTTTGGTTTAGAAGTAAGTGACAAATAAGGATGTTCATGATGGTGTGATGTGGTTTTAAACAGCTGGTAACACTTAGCAGCGAGGTCTCATTTGTATATTTGTAAACACATTTGCTAACTGAGCAATTTACAGCATTATTAATGTTTATGTTGGTTATAAATACAGTTGTTCGTTGTTATTTCATGTTAGTTCTCAATGCATTAACTAATGGAAGTGGAGAACGTTTATGCATCAGCAAATGTTTAAAATAATATTAACAAACTAATTATGCTCTTGAAGTATTATTTATTTTTAGTTCATCTAATGCAGTTAAATAATGTTAACCTTGTTATAAAGTAGTGAAAATCTTTTAGGTTGTTTTCAACTAAAGTTTTGTGATTTGACTCTGAATAATATTTTATTTTGCAGACTAATGTTAATTTGGTTTTTCAAATGGAACAAATCTGCTTCAGTACTTCAAAGACATTGTAATAAAAGAGACAAAAATTATGATAAATAAATAAATAAATGCCATTAAGATCTTCGAACGACTAGCCACTTGCTAAAAGTTTGACATTTTTTGGGTTTTTTTAATACAAGTTTCTTCTGGTCACAAAGGCTGCATTAATTTGAAATATTGTTACAATTTAAAATAACTGTTTTCTATACGAATAGATTTTAAAATGTAATTTTAAAGCTGAATTTTCAGCAACATTACTCCAGTACGTAAACTGTTTTCATCATTGATAATAATCATAATGTTTGTTGAGTAAATCAGTATATTAGAATGATTTCTGAAGATCATGTGACACTGAAGACTGGAGGAATGATGCTGAAAATACAGCTGCAGATCACAGAAATAAATTACAGTTTAACACATATTCACATAGAAAACAGCTGTTTTAAATTCAAATAAAAATGGTCAATTTTACTGTATTTCTGATCAAATAAATGCAGCCTTGGTGAGGAACAATAGTGTATGCATTTGAATGCATTAACAGATTTAGATATGAAAATGAGCATTGTTTGATTGCCTTTTAAACACTAGTATGTCAAATGTGTTGATATCTGTATTCTATTATGAAATAATACATTTTGTATCAAGAATATTTGTAAAACTGGTTAGATAGCACTTAGTCTGCCATTATTCTGTGTTTATTTGTGTAACGCTGTCTCTCCTCTCACAGCTGGATGGTTTTCAGAGGCATTTCGACTCTCAGATCATCACATACGGCAAACAAGTGATTCTGAACCTGGTGAATCAAAAGGGCTCAGAAAAGCCGCTGGAAGAGGCCTTCGCGAAGATGGTGGACAGTCTGGGCAACGGCATGATCAAGTGAGTGAGCTGATGGGGAAATCTCATAAAACGCTAATGCTGGAGCACAAGAGCTAAACGCACATCTGCGTTCATCTGCAGGTACATCGCGTTTGACTTCCACAAGGAGTGCAGCCGTATGAGGTGGCATCGCCTGCAGATCCTGCTGGACATGGTGGCAGAAATGCAGAATGAGTTTGGGTTAGTGTTTATTTCGTTACATAAATACACTGTGTTGAATAGCTGAGCTGCACCAAATATATCCGCACCTGTACAATCGCTCGTGGGGAGACTTTAAAGATTCAGAGAAAGCATTTAATTCCTAGAAAGAAATCGCAATGAAGCTTGGTGTCGACGATCCGGAGTTATGCAAAAAGCGGCGCAGAGAAACATCAGATGCAAGTTTTCCAAAGCAATGAAACGAAAGAGTAAAGTAGCAAATACATGTTCAAATAACGAAAACGGGCCTTAACTGTGATTACATCAACATGCAATTTCATTGACGATAAAAGACTAGACTAAAATGTATAAAAAAAAAACAAAACTTTTTATTTTCGTCAAAAAAAAAGGAAGACAAAATATTATTGCGGACTGCTGTACACTCCTTTACTACCTGAGCTTTCATGAGTGCGGTTGCCAGATATCCAGTGTTCAAATCCCTGAATCAGAGTCATCAAACAATGCGCATTTTCATATCTAAATCTAGTAATGCATTCAAATATATATACTGTAGGGCTCTACAGTTGCATTTGCGACTGAAAACTACTGCGTGCGACTGAAAAAATATTTGGGAGCACCAGTGCGACTGAACCGATCAGCATTTTTGTGTTTGTGCCGAGGGAGCTTTAAAGGTTTATGAAATTGATGAGATTATGATATGAATTTGGTGTAGGCTACACACAATCAGTTATGTTTTCAGAGCAGGACAAACCATCTGATGTATCGAAATAGATCTGTGCATTAGTGTGAATGCCGCCTGTTAAAGCTGATGAGTTCATCAGGAATAATCAAACGCCGATAATGCTGAGGAAAAAGAAAAAACCCATAACTATTGTCTGTAAACTTTCAGATACTTAAAGAACACTTATTTTAAATAAATCATTTTTTTTAAAAGTAGCCTGTATCAAAAAATAAATTTTGCACAAAATAAATTTGATATAAAATGTATATGAAAATGTAGCCATTTGTAGTAATATTGAAAACTGAGAATGTGACGCATCGTGATATTTTTGATTATTGATTTGACCATGCTCCTAAATCACAAGCGCTCCTAAAAAGTAAAGTAAGCGTAGAGCCCTGTACTGGTGGCCAAAAGTTTGAATTATTGCAATTTTTGCTCACCAAGGCTGCATTTATTTAACCAGAAATACAGAAAAAACAGTAAAATTGTGAAATTTTATTATAATTTTAAATCACTGTTTTTGATGTGAATATCAGTTTTCATGATGTAGACAGAGAGAGTGCACAAGTCCTTGATATTAATTTATATAATAAATAATCTATAATAAATCAGTACGCTAGATGAGGTAAAAAAAAACAAACAAACAAAAAAACCCATAAGTCGACATTCTATTGATTTGTGCTTACTGGTGAAAGTGCAATACCTGAAATGCAAAAGTAAGATCCTCCAATGACAACAATCATTATGATTATAATTTGAGCAAAAATAATTTTTTATCAGTTTAACCATTATACAGCATGACGAAAATGTGACTATTATAATAACTAAAATGTGCATTTGAGACCGGACTAAGACTAAGTTAAAAATGGCTGCCAAAATTAACACTAGTTTGGGTCTGTTGTGCTTTATATTGCATGCTAAACATTGAGATTTTTGCATGCTCTTATTGTTTAATGTTTTTCAACAGCTACTTCCTGGTGGATTCGGACGGGACATTCCAGTTACAGCAGGACGGGACGTTTAGAAGCAACTGCATGGACTGTCTGGACCGAACCAACGTCATCCAGAGTCTGCTGGCGCGCCGCTCGCTGCAGTCACAGTTACAGGTGCGATGATGATGGGATTTATTATCTGTATTGGGATCATCAACGGGCCAGAATACATGTACATGCAGGGCTGGGCCATACTTTCAATATCAGCAATATTATTGCAATGTCCAATATCGTGTACTGTTAATTTTTTTTTTTTTTTTTTTTACTATGATGAAAAATATTTGTTGCCTACCTTTTCATGCATGATTAAGATGAGACATGCAAGATCGTTGAAGAAAAAAGACAAGACTAAAATGTACTTTAAAAAAAATATCCAAATTTTCATGCTTGGGTTGCCAGATCTCAAGAGTTTAAATCCCCCAATCAGAGCTTCTCTCTAAACAGCATACATTTGACAATTTTGAGCAAAATAATTGTGATTGTCAGTTTAACCATCATGCAGCAGAACTGAAATGTGATGTTTTCATTGACTGAAGGTATCTTTTATGATGAGTTACTAAATCATTGACTCACTCGATCCGTTCAAACTGCAGATTCATTCTTAAAGATGATTCGGTCACTGAATCATTGACTCACTCGGATGTGTTCAAACTGCAGATTCATTCTTAAAGATGATTCGGTCACTGAATCATTGACTCACTCGGATGTGTTCAAACAGCAGATTCATTCTTAAAGATGATTTGGTCACTGAATCATTGACTCACTCGGATGTGTTCAAACTGCAGATTCATTCTTAAAGATGATTCGGTCACTGAATCATTGACTCACTCGGATGTGTTCAAACAGCAGATTCATTCTTAAAGATGATTCGGTCACTGAATCATTGACTCACTTGACCGTTCAATCAGCTGATTCATTCTGAATGATGATTCGGTCACTGAATCATTGACTCACTCGGATGTGTTCAATCAGCTGATTCATTCAGAAATGAACTCATATTTGATGTCTTGTTTATCTGTAGAGGATAGGAGTTCTTCATGTGGGGCAGCGGATCGAAGAACAGGCAGATTTTGAAAAAATATACAAGAACGGTAAGCAAACACTAACACTGAAAGTCAGTAGTCTGGCCATGTGAGCCTTTCTCATTCATACCCGTTATTCCCTCAGCATGGGCAGATAACGCCAACGCTTGTGCCAAACAGTACGCCGGGACTGGAGCCCTGAAGACCGATTTCACACGGTAAACAGAGTCTTCTGCTCCGCTTGTGTTTGACATGGGTGCAGACTCCTCACCTTTCAGTGACATCTCACTTATTTGAGATCAAAGTAGGTCACCTATGAGATTAGATCTAATGAGAAAGGGGGGTGTCTTACAAGGGTAAATAAAGAACTGGGGCCGGTTGCCTAAACAGTTTAGACTAGTCTTAAAGAGTTATTTTCTTCAAGACCGTAACCATAACTTTTTACATTCAGTTATGAAAAGGTAGATTGTTCTCATTTGTATTGGAAAAGTAAGACTGATTACTCCTGAGCAACTGCTAGTTGGTCAAACTAGTTCTTAACACAGTCTTAACATGGTGGCTAAGTTTATACAACTGGCCAAACAAGTATTTGTTTTACTCTTTACTTCAAAAACTGCCTAAAAAGTGTAATATTTGATGTATTTGAGGTCTGAGATGTGGGAACGGTGAAGAGGCATTGCCGTCTAATCAGCCAATATTGTCTTCAATAGCCTGCATAGCACTTCATCTTTATAACATGGGATTCTGACCAAATATATCGAGTCTGGATTTTTGTAAAAATGTTGCAACAAGATGTTGGGTGTGTGAAAAATTACAGTTTTGGACGTATAAGGTAATAAAAAATACCTTAAAGTAACTACAAATGAGCATGTAAAGAAAATATCTTTAAAAGGAGCATATGCCCCCGATCCGCGCAGTGTTCTCGCCTGTTTGCACCTCTGGTTTGAGAGGAGTGCTCGGGTGGGTTGTGAAAGATGATTGGTTCTCTGTGTTCAGGACAGGGAAGAGAACGCAGTGGGGTTTGCTGATGGACGGCTGGAACTCCATGATCAGATACTACAAGAACAACTTCTCCGACGGTTTCAGACAGGTGACACAAACCTCTCTTAGATTCAACAGGATTTAACATATTTTAAAGATTTATAGCTGATGGATTCAGTGATTTTGAGCAGTGTTATTGATATAATATATGTTGCTGATATACTATTATATTTTTGGTAATATTTTAAATTAGATTTATTTTTATATTTTCTGTTTTCACTTTAATTTTAGTTAAAGTTTTAGTAATTTAGTAAAGTCATTTTTGTATTTTTTTTTAATACATCTATATAGTTTTCATTTTATTTTTTATTTTAGTTTTTGTTTGTTATTTTAAATGAGAAATCTTGCCTTATTTATTATATATATATATATATATATATATATATATATATATATTTAATAACCCTGTTTTTTTTATTATTAATTTTAATAATCATTAGTTTGTGAATCATCTTAGGGATCTGAACTAGAGATTCCCAAATAGTTTTCTCAGCTCAACCCCTTTGACCTTAAATATTTACTTTCAACAGTTTGAACTTCAAGATTTTCTGTTAATATTTCTATGATTTAGCAACACATTTGCATGTTCACGGTTCTCTGATGGTTGATGGTCACATAACATGAAGATATACAGGAAATAATATATATTTTTATATTTTATCACACACACACACACACACACATATATATATATATATATATATATATATATATATATATATATATATATATATATATATATATTTATTTATTTTCTTGAGTAAGGGTTTTTTCATGTTGTTTTATATTTAAAAATATTTTTTAAGTCGTATAAATATTACTTTATTTTTATGATGTAATTGATTTTTTTTTTAATTTGCAATAAAATTTTTATTTATTTTAATTTTCCATTTTTATGATTGTTTTACATATTTACATTTTTTTAAATATTTTAAACTCATTTAAACATAATTTTTATGATATATTTAATTTTTTATGTTTTTTTAATTATTAAATGTTTTTATTTATTTTTATTTGTAATTACATTTTTTTTTATGATTTAATGAATTCTTTGATTTTGATCAGTTATTTTACTCACAAAGCCCAGTTTGGAAACCCTTCTCTAGGGACTAAAATGGCTAGTGTAGTAGGAAGCCGTGTTTTGTGTCTGATTTCTTTGCTGTGGGCCTGTGGATGAAGACTGCAGGATCTGATTATGGAGTCTCGTGTCTTTATCTAGGACTCCATTGACCTGTTTCTGGGTAATTATTCTGTGGAAGAGGCGGAAATGAACACTCCTCTACATGAGCCCAAAGACTGGAAGTTCCTCACGGTAAGAACCAGACTGAGCTGTGAACCCAGAAAACATGTTGTCTTTGCAGCCAGGGTCAGATTAATGTTCCTGAACACACTGACACTCTTGTCTTAGACGACTTTGGCATTTGTTTTCAATCATTTGCTGTTGCTGCTTTATAAAAGTAATAAGCCACTTAAAGGATTTACTGTTGTTTTTCTGATTTGTATTTCAACTTGCATCACTTACCAGTTACCATGGTAAAATCACTGTAATGCATGGCCCTAATTTAGAAAACAGGGAGGATCTTACTCTTGTTTCCATCCACATATAACATGATTTCAAGTTATTAATGAATTTAGAATTTAAAAGCAGAACATGTATTGATATATTGAATTTACATGATTTGATTGCATTAATTTCACTGTGACCTCATGAGTTTTGCAAGGATTTTAGCATGCTTTTTTGGCCATTAATTAGATTTATACTACATCATCTATTGAAGTTGACATGAAATGTAGATGAAATGTCATCTATTTTCTTAAATGAATGTTATTGATCTTAATATGAACAATTAATTTGTGCATATTTTTAATGTTATGTTTTTTTAATGTCATAACTAGATATTCATTTTTTTCCCTTTTCAGCTGCCGATCATCATGGTGGTTGCTTTCTCAATGTGCATCATATGTCTCCTGATGGCTGGTAAGACACGGAGCAGTATTAATATCTGCTCTACTGTTATAGACTCTTCTGCAGCACAAAAGCAGTCATCAGTAACACAGGTATATTTGTAGCAATAGTCAACAATACATTGTATGGATCAAAATTATACATTTTTATTTTATGCCAAAAATCATTAGGATATTAAGTAAAGATCATGTTCCATCAAGATATTTAGTAAATTTCCTACTGTAAATATATCATAACTTCATTTTTGATTAGTAATATGCATTGCTAAGAACTTCATTTGAACAACTTTAAAGGAGATTTTCTCAATATTTAGATTTTTTGCACCCTCAGATTCCAGATTTTCTAATAGTTGTATCTCAGCCAAATATTGTCCTATCATAACAAACCATACATCAATGGAAAGAGTATTTATTCAGTTTATTAATTTCGAAAAACTGACCCTTATGACTGTTTTTGTGGTCCAGGGTCACAAATAAATATCAGCATCTGCAGCAAATCCATATTTTTGCTCAGTTTGAGTCTTTGAATAGTGTTTTTTCCTCTATATTCTCACTGTGTCAGACTATATGAGCCATAAAAGCCTGATGCATCAAACAAAAACAGATTATTTCATATGTCAGGCTTTACAGGGTTAATATCAGTGTTTATGGTATTACTAGTGTCTTAATCGGTTCTTGTATTTCCCAGGTGACACCTGGACAGAGACGCTGGCGTATGTGTTGTTCTGGGGCTCGGCGAGCGTGGTGACGGCCGGCGTGATCATCTTCAACGGCCGGGACTTCGTCGACGCGCCCAAACTGGTGCAGAAGGAGAAGATGGACTGAACCTGCGTGTGTGGGAAGCAGCTCGGTCCCGCCGAGTCTTCATCCTCCTCATCCTCAGTGCTGTCCTACGCTCAGGCCTGGAGCCTGTACTGACACCGTGCTGCCAGAGGAGGAAGAGGAGGATGAAGGCCAGGGGCCAGACGGGACGCTCCGCTGCTCTCCACACCAGGATCGTATCTCACAGACATCCCATAATTCCATGGGCTCACGGGCAGCTTCACAGACGCAGTGCAGATCGGGACCATGAGGGACTCGGCCCTGTCCTCGTGGTTCACGGCGTGTTTTCGTGTCGAATCGCACGCGGGACGTTTGCATATCTGCCGTCAAATCAGAATCACAGTCTTGTTTTCTAATGAAAAAAAAGTGTAGACAAAACAATATGCATCTAAAATAAACATGTTAACACTTTACAGTAAGGGTTCATTAGTTAACTAAATCAGTCAACTATATTCTACCTCATTAATGTTAATGTCTATACTACTGCATTTTAAAATTAAAAGTTGCATCTGTTTAATGCACTGTCAACTTTACATGAACAGTTGAATTTTTATTAACTAACACTGACGAAGTATGGAAGTCCGGTTCCACCACGGAATGAAAAATAATTTTGACTAATTTAAAAATTGTTCTGGATTTTATGGCTGATAATTCAGACTTTTTTCTTGTAATTCGCTGTATATATCTCAATTCAGTATTTTATTGTTTGCAATTGTGTTCCTATCAAAAAATGTGCTTTTTTTTTCTCACAGTTTGTCCGACGATTCTGACTTATTTCTGAGTTAAAACAATTTTATTACACAATTCGATGATTGAAATGTTGAATCTTGTTTTAAAGTGTTACTAAGACAGTAAGTTTTTTTCGCAGCAAATATATTTATGCTAAATGGGTTTTTCCTGTTTTAAGCAAAAAAACTAAATCAGAGGTTTTTGCTTAAAATCTTATCTTCAATTCTGCTTAAAAAAAAAAAAAGTATAATTTTTTAATTTTTTTTTATTTGGAAAACAAGACAAACATATGGTTTTGCATTGCGGCAGCTGTAGTGAATTTGAGTATTTGAGACGGACCCAGTGTTCATGTGCATTCAAATGGACTCATTTTTATCCTCCTCTTCACCATCATGGTCTTCCTCAGTCTGTGATTTGGGAGCTTTTACAAACGACCAGTTTGAGAGCGGAGCTGACTGAACCTGATTCATACGAATCTTTACTTGGGACCAGTGTCTCATTGTCCAAAGGATTTTCTGTGTGCCGTCTCTGTTTGGGATCTGATTTGCGAGTGTTTCGCTGCTTCTGACAGACGGACGAATGATGCCTTATGTTTGTGATGCTCTTCATTTGATTCCTCTGTGTCTCACTGCTTACCGGAGAATGTAAAAATAATGTCTATTATTGTTCTTAAAGTTATCATGATGCTTGTGTTGGTCAGTTTCAGTCTGAAGGGAAATGAGCACAAATTGTTTCGGAAATGGTGCAAAAATACATTACAAACGCTATCAATCACTGCAGACTGTTGTTGAAGCAGGTCAGTGGCACTGAATGTGTTTGCATGACGTTCCTGACTGAAAGTTCATAAAGCGTTTGCTTTGAACTTGAACTCAAATTGAATGGAAATAAGAGGCTGAAAATGCCAGAGCGGCTCAGTAGAACCGCAGGAGATCGTCTAATTAAGAGCTGTTTCTCCACGTGAACTCAACGGCCAGATGACTTGAGATTTAAAAACAGTTCACATACAAATTACCATTCAATGGAAGCTTGTTTCTGCCACTGAATTAAAAAAAATAGTTTTTATAGTGAGAATTCTGACTTTTTTTCTCTCAGAATTGCATTAATAGCTCAATTGGCAGATATAAATTCTGTTTTTGTTCCTGCCATGCAATACAAATAATAAAGGTGGGTCTAATTGGGACTTTTTTTCTTTTATCTCACAATTCTGATATCGGTTAATGGTCACGTGAAACACCGATAAACAGTAAAAATCTAAATAAAATGAAATTGTTGCTAAATGATTGAATCTTTTTTTTTTTTATTAGTATTTTGTTTTTTATTTTATTTGTACATTTGTTTAATGTGTAGTATTTAAATTTTTTTTCTATTTATATTTTATGATTTTATTTAATATAATGTATTTTTTTTTATATTTTCATTTGACATTAATACATTTTTAATGCTTTTTTCATTTCACGTTTATTTTTACTTTAGTTCATATCTCACTAATTAATTCATGTTTATGCTGCTTTTGCTATTTTTATAGTGATGCTTCATTGTGAGCATGTCTCTGTCAGTCATCAGCATGCAATAATGCTTTCATGAAGCTTTTCAAAGTAAATATTACATGAAAGGTTGCAAAAATATCCAATATAAATGACCTTGAACACAAAAAAAATAGCTAAACATTAAAAAATATATAAAACATACAAAACAGTATACTATTATGCATTAATGCAAGACTAGAAGGTTGTTTGCAATGATAATATATAACGCTAAATACAGGACGATGTTTCTTTAAGTGATGTCAAACAAGACAAAGAACTAAAAGCAAAGAGTTCAGGACCAAATAAAAACATATGACTTGTTTAGGCATAAAAAACAGTACTTGATTACTATCCAAAACACTATATATATATGATTACTCCAAATACAGCAGTTCTACATTTAAAAACATTGAATCTGATGATATTTCCTCCTGTCAAACATCACTCATTGTTCATTTCACAGACATATCAAACATTGTGATTTGACAAATATACAAAATTAATTTTCTTTTAAAATAACATGAGCCGCAGTAAAAACGTATTATTTACACAGTTTACATTCTCAATCGGTCGCATTAATATGACTAAATCCAGATATTAAGTGTGTTTGGATCTTTATCTGCTGTTCATATTCACTGCATAAATAGTTTTATTGTTGTAGTAAGAAAAACACTTTCTTAAAGTCTTTATACAGTATATAGTGCATAAGTTAAAAAAAGTAGTTTAATGCATTAATTATGCCTTGCAAAGCATGATCTCATGAATAATTGAAACCACATAATACTTATCTATTCATTCATACACCTTTAAAACGTGTAATGCATTAAAACATACAACAAACAAACCTTCAAATATTACAATGCATTTTAACTTTGGTTGCAATTATTAATGAAAAGATTTAATGCACTACAATGCACATTATGACATTGGATTATAATGCATTATGCATAAAGGCTTCAAGTAAAGTGTTTCTGATCATCCTTAATCATGACTCTGATCCTGTTTCATCAGTCATGTAAATATAAATGTAAAAAGTCCTAATAGCTAATGTATTGTACAACCAGCCAAAAACTGAAAATGTTCATCACGCGGAAGCATTGAATTCAGAATATAATAATACTAATATAGCTGTGTTTGCATGGGTCTAAGCGTCAGACGTGACGGTGTCTCCTGCAGACGGAGTGAAGAGCAGCGAGCGGCACACAGCTGAGCGCTGACAGCAGCAGCAGAGCGATGAAGACCTGACCGTACACCGGATACTCCTTCACCACCGACCGACCCTGAGAGACAGAGACACACAGTCTGGTCAGAGATCCTTGTAGGGACTCTCCATAGGCGTAATGGTTGTTATACTGTACAAACCGTATTTTCTATCGCCCTACACCAACCCTACACCTAAATATAGCCCTCACAGGAAACTACAGGCATTTTTACTTTCTCAAAACCTCAATTTAGGTCCCCACTGAGACATGAGTCCCCATGAGTCTGTGTGTATTCAGGTTTAAGTCCCCACCAGGATATATAAACCTCCACGCACACACACTTTTACTTTTTCAGCAAATATTTTAATTTACATTTTAATTATTAGTAAATGTTTTATTTTGATTAATTAGATTTTTTAAAATGTTGTACTTATATTTGTTTATTTAATGTTTAGTATTTTTTATTGTTTTAATTTTTAATTATTTTAATTTATTTTTCTTGTTTTAGTAGGTTTTTAATTGTCTTACATTTTAAAATTATTTATTTATTTTTAATTTCTTTTATTGTTTTTACTTTAGAATTATTTATTTTCATTGCACATTTTTATTATTTAATTAAAATTTAGTAAGTGTTTTTAGATTGTTTTTATTTTAAAATGATTTATTTATTTTCATTTCACATTTGTTTAGTATTTTGTGATTTTTTTATTATTCTCATTTTTATTTTTATTATTTAATTAACTTTTAGTGTTTTTTATTGTATTATTTTAATTATTTATATTTTGAAATCATTTTGAAATAGTTTTATTTTACAATTAATTATTTAAATTGTTAAAGTTTTAGCAATTGTTTTATTTTGAATTTGCATTTGATTATAAAAATAATCAAAATGAAATAATTGCTAAAAAAAAAAAATATTTTCTTTTTTGTATTTTTACATTTTTATGGTTGAATTAATCATTGTATGTGTTTTATTTTGACTGATTTGTTTTATTTTAAAATTAATTATTTCCATTGTACATTTTGAATAAATTCAGTTTTAGTACGTTTTTTTTAATGGTTTTTATTTAAAAAATGTTTAGTAAGGGTTTTGGTTGTTTTTATTTTAATGTATTTTCATTTTACATCTTTAATATTTAATTAATGTTTAGTAAGTGTTTTTGGTTGTTTTTATTTTAAACTTATTTATTTATTTTAATTTTCCTTTTTCTATTAAATTAATGTTTAGTAAAAAAAAAAAATGTTTTTATTTTAAAATGTATTTATTTTAATTTCACATTTTTATGATTTGATTAATTTTTGGTAAATGCCTCCCCTGTAGTTCCTCACAAACCACTAGTTGTTGATGCAGCTGAGTTTAGTAAACGGTGTAATCGCACCAGATCTTTGTCCCAGGCCTGGTACGTCGGCGTGCCTCCCTGGATGTAGTTTATGATGTAGAAGATGAAGAGACTGAAGAGGAGCAGAGGACTGACCACTGCCCACATCACCTTCCAATACCAGTTCGGCCGATGACCCAACATGTCCTCGATGTCCTTCTCAAACCTGTCGATCACGAGCAACCATAAATCAGCACAAACATCACAATCACCCGAGACATCCACATCTGACCAATGGATTATTTTTTTCCATTTTTTAGTTTAACAAGGTTCTAAAGATTTTTTTATATTTTAATAAAATAAAATTTTAAATAAAATAAAAAATATGTACAAAATAAAATAAAACTAAATAAATAAATAAAAAACATCCTTGCAGTTTTTTTTTTAATAAAATAAAATAAAAATCAGTACAAAATCAAATAAAAAACAAACAAACAGTTTTTCATTATTATATTAACTGGTTTAAATTTCTCTTTACATTTGAAAAAATAAAGTAAAATAAAATAAACTTTTAAAGTAAAATTAAAAATATGTACAAAATAAAATAAAATAAAACAAAATAATAAATACATTTTAGAATAAAAAAAAAATCCTTGCTAATTTTTTTAAAATAAAATCAAATAAAAATCAGTACAAAATAAATAAAATAAATTTTTTTTTACATAAAATAATAATAAAAATAAATATTCCTTGCTAACAGTTCTTATATTAACAGATTTAAATAAAAAAATAATAAAAAATAATATTCCTTGCTAACAGTTCTTCATTATTACATTAACTGGTTTAATATTTGTGTCTATTAACAACCATTTCCCTCAGTTTGATGAAATGTTATCAGTATAAACACTAACACAAAAAAACCCCACTAATTATGCAAACTAGTTTGTTCCTCCTTTGTGTGAAGTGTTTTTAAAAGCCGTTGAATTGCTCACCTTCTCAGTCCGTAGATGTAACACACACTGATGACTTCAATGAAGACGATGAAGAGCAGCGACAGCGTAGCCGCGTATTCGTTGAAGATGGTGAACCAGTAGTTTCCCGAGCGGCTGGTGAACCCTAAACCCAGCAGCAAACAGAGAAGACAAACCAGACCTGCCAGAGACCAGAGGAAAACCAGCGTCACAGACCAGACTAGATCTGAGAGGAGCGCTCACTGATCAACACTCGGCAAGAAACATAAATATAAAGAGCATCTGCTGAGAAAAACAGTGCAATAATCTTATTATTGACCCTATAAGATAAACAATACATAAAGTAATAAATATACAATTAAGCAACATCAAGGATATTTGGATGGTTTTGTGATGCAGGCTTATTTAATTATAACAACTGATGTTCAAGATGCGCACATATGTTAAATTAAACTTTTTAAGCAATATTTACTCAATTCACAACAAACAAATAATAAAAAAACTCATTTAATACAAAAGAAAAAAGTAAAATAAAAATAAAAACTTAAAATAAGAATGATTAGAAACACTTACTAAAAATTAAATCGTAAAAATTTAAAAGTAATTGTATAATAATAAAAATGAGCAAAAACACTAACAAAAATATATTAAATCATGAAAATGTTAATTACAAGTTTTAAAAAAATGATAATAAAAACAATCAAAAACTAAAAATAAATCCTAAAAGCTGGTCCTCGTACCGTTGATGGTCTCGCTGCTGAGGGAGCGCGACAGGAGCTTGATGTCTGCCAGCGGAGTGATGATGGCCGTGACGTTTCCCAGCATGCTCCCCATCCCTAAGAGCAGCAGCATGATGAAGTACAGCACAGACCAGAGCTGAGACAGCGGCATGTTCTTGATGGCCTCGCTGTACACGATAAACGCCAGACCCGTGCCCTCCACCGCCTGAGCAAACAATAACAATACAACTGCAGCCATACCGCCTAAAATATTAAAAACCTCTGGACAACATATATGTAGAAAACATGCAAACTATATGTGGTGAACAACTTAATAACATGATATAATTTAAAATATTTAAAAAAATACATTTGTTTAAACCATATATTAGAAAATCTAGGGGCTTGAAAATATATTTTCAATATTAAAAAATACATTGTAAATTAAATTACAATTAAAAATACATTGTGTGTGTATATATATATATATATATATTAGTGCTGTCAAACAATTAATCACAATTAATAACATCCAAAATAAAAGTTTTTGTTTACATAATATATGTACAGTGCCCTCCATTAATATTGGCACCCTTGGTAAATATGAGCAAAGGTAGCTGTGAAAATAACTCTATCTTTCATTCAAAACATTTACAAAATTCTAAACTTTCATTGAATTAAATCAATGGAAAGTAGGGGGAAATTCACATTATGAAATAAATGTTTTTCTCTAGTTCATGTCGGCCATAATTACTGCAACGTCCTTTTCCCAGTTTAACAGCTCTGAGTTTTCTCCTATAATGCCTGATGAGGTTAGAGAACACCTGACAAGAGATCAGAGACCATTCCTTCATCCAGAATCACTCCAGATCCTTCAGATTCACAGCTTCTTCTCTTCAGTTCACCTCACTCATTTTCTACAGGGTTCAGGTCAGAGGACTGGAATGGCCAGCAGAAGCTTGGTTTTGTGCTCAGTGACCCATTTTTGTGTTGTTTTTGAGGTTTGTGTTTGGATTATTGTACGGTTGGAAGATCCAAACATGGCCCATTATAAGATTTCCAATAGAATCAGTCACTTATTGATTTTTTATCTGTTGGTATTTGATAGAATCCATGATGCCATGTGTCTAAACAAGATGTCCAGGACCTCCAGCAGAAATATAGGTCCACAACATCACAAATACAGCAGTATATTTCATTGTACACATGGGGTACTTTTTATCCCTGTGTTCACCAAACCCATCTTGAGTGTTTGCTGCTAAAAAGCTCATTTTTTAGTTTCATCTGACCATAGAAGCCAGTCCCATTTGAAGTTCCAGTCGTGTCTGATAACTGAATATGCTGGAGTTTGTTTTTGGATGAGCTAGGAGAATTGTTGTTGAAACCCTCCCAAACAACATGTGATGATGTAGGTGCTGATTGATTTATTTGATTTTTAAGTTTCTGACTCCGCGACTCAACTAATCTCTGCAGCAGTTCTCCAGCTGTGGTCCTTGGAGAGTCTTTATCCACTCAAACTCTCAAACTCTTAGTGAACGGCACTGTGTATATTTATTATGTATATATAAATACACACACATACAGTAAATATTTGAAAAAATATACTATTTACATGTATATATTTATATTCTTAAATTATATCATATATATGTATATATTTATCATATAAACATAACATATTTTACATAAATATGCATGTATATATATATATACAGTATATAGAATTAAGATAAGGTTGACTGTTAGTTTACCGTGTCAAGCTCAGCCTCCAGACTGCAGAGCTCGATCTTTGAAGCGATAGCAGCAAACCTCTCTGGATCAGTGATGTTCAGATGATGGATCCACGCCGTGATGTTCTCAGCGCTGATGCTCTCCTCCGACAGATCGAACGCATTGAGCAGCAGCAGCCTCATCCTGACCAACAAACAATCAGTCTGTTCATCTGCATCGCTTATTGACTTCATAACTCACATTGCATATGAATGGATGTTAAAACACGTTCCTGTATCTCCATTCAATGCTCAGGCTCACTATAAATCATCATTGGCTGTTTGACTTCCTGTTTGAAACGCTTTGTTTTTTGGGATCTGTTTGTTTAGGCAGGCCCAAAATGTCATTTTCTGACTAACCAGTGACTGCATTCACATGCACATCAATATTCTGATATTAATTTGAAATTTAGCAGTATTCAGATTAGTTTTGAGTTTTGAGAAGCACCTGGAATCTGCCAGTTTTAACAGGAAATCTGTTGCATGTAAACACCTTATTCAGAAAATCCACTCAAAGCTGATACTGTACATGCACATGTTCAGACCGCAAGGAATTATGGGTGCTAACAGATGAGTAGCTAAAGGCAAGACGGTCAGGCAACTAAATGGATGCATTTCTGGAAGGGCAACAAGACCACTTTTACAGAATTACTAAAAACAAATTGACATTAACGATGATGATAATCATAATGACTATAATCGTTTATTATATTAATTATGATATTACAAAATAAATATAACAATAATTATGATATAAGAATAATAATTATTAATAATAAAAATAATAATAATAATAATAATAATTAGTAGTACTAGTATTAGTAGTCATAATACTATTGATAGTACTATTACTATTATAAAGATAATTATTATTATTGTTAATAATTATTATTATGCAAAGATAATTATTAACAATAATTATCTTTATAATAATAATAATAATTATTATTATTATTATTATTACTACTACTACTAGAATTAATAATTGGTTATTATAACAAATATAATTTTATAATTTTATATATTAATGTTAATAATACTAATATTTATATTACTACTAATTATTATTAGTTGCAGTAGTATTAATAATATTAATATATAAAATTGTAATTCTAATAATTCAATATAATAATTATTACATTATAAAAATAAAACATTTTGATAGAATAACAATTATTATTAATAATATTTTTTACAATAATTTTAATAATATAATTTTTATATTTTATATACAATTTTATTTGATAATAATAATTATTATTATTAATAATAATTGCCTGACCCTTTCCATTTGAAATAAATAAGCATATACTGTATATTCAACAGCAGCTCAAACCCAAACTGAAACTGAATTAGCTGTGAATGTAAATGCAGTCCATGAGTCCTGATGAGGGATCAGTTAAGGAAACCTGTTTGAAAACCATAATTATTTTTTAAATAGAAATGTATAATAAGTATAAATGACAAAGATTTCACAACACTCTTCTCTCTCTCTCTCTGCAGTTCTGTGAATATTTGATGCTTTATACTCTGAATAGTTTCCATAGACGACAGTCCAAAACCATTCTGAAAGATTTCATATGAAACCAGTTTAAAAATAAACTTAGAAATGCAATTGTAACATGAGCCGACTGCCAGCATTCAGATTAGTGTTGGTGACTGAAGCTGAGGTCTGTACCTTTCCAAACAGCTCTCGTAGTTGAAGGTGGCCTTGAAGCCGTAGATGGAGAAGGTGACGATGCTGGCGAACACAGACGTGCCGCTGTTGATGAGCGACACGACGACCGCCTGCTTCTCGAAGTTGTTGTTGTGATGGTTGTAACTGGCGAAAGCGATCAAAGAACCGAAGCCCAGACCCAGAGAGAAGAAGATCTGAGTGGCAGCGTTGATCCACGTCTGAGGATTCACCAGCTGCTCCAGCTGTACACACACACACACACACACACACACACAGATAAGCAAGCACACACACACACACACACACACACAGAGAGAGAGAGAGGAGCGCACACACACACACACACACACACACACAGAGATGAGTACACACACACACACACACACAGATGAGTACACGCACACACACACACACAGATGAGTACACGCACACACACACACACACACACACACACACACACACACAGAGAGGAACGCACACACACACACACACACACACATGTTGGGTTTCCATGTTTTATGGGGACATCCCATAGGCGTAATGGTTTTTATACTGTACAATCTGTATGTGCTATTGCCCTACACCAACCCTACACCTAAACTTAGCCCTCACAGGAAACATGCTGCATTTTTAGATTTTCAAAAAACTTTATGCTGTATGATTTATAAGCTTGTTTCCTCATGGGGACCAAAAAATGTCCCCACAAGATTAAGATTTACTGGTATTACTATCCTTGTGGGGACATTTGGTCCCCAGGACGTGATGAATACCAGGTGCACAGATGAGCACACACACACACACACACACACACACACAGATGAGCACACACACACACACACACACAGATGAGCACACACACACACACACACAGAGAGAGGAACGCACACACACACAGATGAGCGCACACACACACACACACACACACACACACACACACACAGATGAGCACACACACACACACACACACACACACACACACACACTGAGTGATGGGTTTGATCCTCCTCGGCTATAGGGGTGGGCGATATGGCAAAAAATATCATATCACAATTTTTTTTTTACAAATATCGCGATTCACGATTTTATCACGATTCTTTATCATGTTGGTTTTTCTATTTTGCTATTTGTTTGAGCATTACAGCCAGACTAATTTCCCTATTATAAAGATAGCCTTTTAAGGTAACAAAATATACAAAAAAGATGGTCGATATTTAGGCCAAAGTGGGTGAAGATAAAAATCTTTGTCATTATTTTATCTTTGTTATTAAAAAATGAAAACAACTTATCCCTATAATGACAGTCGGCAGCATGTTTAATACTGTCCCTAGCTGCACGCATCTAATATACAGACAGCATCTGTTTCTCTCAGCTGTTTACTTTCATTTTAGACAGAGTCTATACTGTATGTAAACCTTGTGTGTTTTGACACTATTAGAACAAAAGATAACCTAGTTCAGTAATCAGGCGCTGTTTGATGGGCTTTTGGGTGTATGTGCTCAGAAAAAAGCGCATGTCTGACCAGCAGGAAACGTTTAACCGGCAAAGCTTTAAAGCAGATGCAAATAATGTACTTTTGTGATTGTGAATAAGTGCAGTGTCCCGTGAGAATAACTCTACCGCTGAGTTAACACTGATGTGAATGTATGTCGTGTTGTACAGTATAGAGACGGCGGGCGGCCCCAGAACTGCAGCTGATAGAACATGCGCTGTAGCCCGATACTATGATATTTCTTCAAAAAAGCAAATCTTGGAGACATTTGTATCGTCCACGATCAAAAATCGTCATATTGAACACCCCTTCTCTCGGCAGCAATCGCAGACCGGGTGCACGGACTGCAAGGGTACTTTACCATCGGACCTTAAAGGGGCAGGGACTCGACCCCCCCCCCCCCCCCCCCCCGCCCCTTGTGCATGCCACTGCACACAGACACACACATACACATTTAATGAGGTCATGATTTGGATTTTTTTTTTTTTATATTTGAGGTTTACTTATAATGTTAATAACGTTTTTTGCACAAAAAAATATGTGGAAAAATTATTATTTTCAACCCTCATTCTGACCCTCTCTCTAAAACGACCTGTTTTAAGGGGCGGGTCCTTTAAGGCTTGTCAGTAATCAGCCGCTGTTATGATTGGCTAACATCACTGCATAGGAAACAGTATCGGGCCCCCTCGCTATTCCATGTTTGTTTTGACAACATGAAAAAAAAAGCGGTCATTTCCAGACAAAGCATTATGAAATCATTTACTTACACCGTATCCTAACTACACGCGACACGCAATAAAAGCTATCTTTTCCATGTTAATCTGAGTTTTTATCCCAACTAGCTGCGACAGCTGGAACAACAACATACAAACGATATAACAAGTAATTATGGTAATAATCTGTAATAATCTCTGGTAATTACGTGCTTTATTCAAAGTTAAATGTGTCTATTGTGAGTTTGAATATCATATTGCATGGCCTTATAGCCATACTGAGAGCAACAACAGATAGTTTACCTCAGATTAAAGCAAATTTGTACGTTAAAACAGAACTCAATGCGAACCAACAAGCGTATTCCAAAACAAAGATATCAGGCACTCAGTATGTACATTTAATAATATTAAAAAGGTTTAATATTTATGAATTAGATTATAAACAAATCGATTTCGTTGCAAGTGCAGAGTGCACTCTGTCTAGTGTGGACACCCAAATTTCTTGTCGCGTCTCTCCATGACACTGTGCCTCGATTACAAAACAAAATCCAGAATGCCATTAAAAATAAATATCCACTTGTTCCTTACGCTGGGATCCTTCTGGTATCTGTACAAAGACGTGAACGAGCTGTTTAAACCAAACGCATCAAAGCAAACCTTCTTTCACTGCATTTGTCTTATTTGACTGGAGTGTGCACATCTGTCCACTGCATCCAGTGTAGACAAGATAGCGGCAGTGATTGTCATTTCTATTTGCTTTTGGTGCAAGTGTCAGGTGATAAGCAACTGATAGCCAGTGGGCGGGGCCTATGTCGATGTCTTGCTGTGGAGGCAGTGTTTATGCACATTTTTGTGCCCCTGTGATGTCATCTTGCCCCTGGGATCCAAAACGAGCCATTTTTAGAGCTTGATTAAATAAATGATGTGTTTATAATGAGAAGGATGTTTTAAGCCTTGAAACTTGCAGGATGTATTAATGCTACAAAGACCTCTTATATGCCAAAAGATCAAGGCAAATTTGATTTCTCATGTCATGACCCCTTTAACACAAACTCAGCTCTAACCGAACTCTCACGGATCAGAGAAGCAGCAGGTGTTTCTTACTTTAGGTGTGAACATGTACTTGACTCCGTTCCAGGCTCCATGAAGAGTGACGCCGCGGATCAGATAGATGATCAGAACCACGTACGGAAATGTAGCTGTGAAATAAACCACCTGAGGAGGAAAGTCGAGAGTCAAAGCTGCAGTTTGGCTTATTATTTCATCTGTAGACACTGAAGAGCAGAAAGCAAACAGGAGTTGAAGAGAAGATAACGGTTTGGAAATGAATGAGAGCAATTAATGACAAATTATTTTTTATAATCAATGGGTGTCATTCACTAACCGTGCATATGCACAAATTTGTGCATGAAATCTTTGTGCAAATGTTTTTATAAATCATGATTATCAATAATTGACTTACTTGCACTTAATTCTAAATTTACATATATGCATTAATACATTTATAGACTTATCAACACTTTAAGATGACATTTTACACATATTTAATAAAAATAAAAATATTATATATATAAATATATATATAAATTTATAAATTTAATCTATTATAATATAAATTATTTATATATAATATAAATTTAAATAGAAATAGAAATACACACACACAGATCTTAAATATATTGCATATTTATATTTATTTAAAATATTATTAAATATTTTAATTAGTGCTGTCAAACGATTAATCGCATCCAAAATAATATATATATATTTTGTTTACACAATATATATGTGTGTATTGTGTATATTTATTATGTATATTTTGAAAAGATTTACATGTATTTATATAATATATAAATATATTTTTCTTAAAACATATTTTTCTTAAATATATACATGCATGTGTGTGTATTTATATATACATAATAAATATACACAGTACACAGACATATAAACAAAAACTTTTAGTTGGGATGTGATTAATCACGATTAATCGTTCGCCAGCACTAATTTTAATGTTTTAATTTATTTTGAAAGTGCTAATATGGAAGAAAAAGAGTGTTTTGTGATTGTATGAAGCTCCCTGTTAATGCTTCAGAAAAATGATATTAAGAAGGAAGAGTGTATAAGGCAGTGTATCTCACCACGCCGGTGGACTTGACGCCTCTGACGATGAAGAGGTAGACGATGATCCAGGCCAGCAGCAGACAGAGCGCCTGACCCATGTGAAGGCCTCCGTTCTCATTGATGGACGACGAGATGTTCAGCGTCTCACGGTAGAAGAAGTACTGAGTGGATGAAGCCACCTCACACTCCTCCAGATACCCGGTGCGGTTCGCATTGACGGGACACTCGGCCCACGGCAGCACCGACTGCAGAAACACACCAGAAAACATGAACTCAAGACATCACTGATCCACTCGTGAGGGGAACAAGAAATCTGCTACACATCCGGACTCGAGCAGTTCAACTACAATCAACAAGCAACTGTTTTGAGAAAGCAGCTACACTACAAGCTTCTCAGAAAAACTAGAAGCATTTCTGCTTTTAGTTATATTCTCCCCAACACTGGACAGATATTTAGATTATTTAGCCATTTCCTGCATGGGCCAGAAACAAAGTTGGTTTAGTTTGGTTTATACATCAAAAAATGATGCTCTATTGATTTTTTGGTGTTTTTCAGAACAAATATATAAGCATCCCTAGACTGATGCACATTTATTCACAATGCAAAATTGCATAAATTGTCTTGTTTTTTGAGAAACTCATCAAAATTAAGGGATTGTTTATGCTTAAAGAAAAATCAGAATAAAAATCTGCCAATACGGTCAGAAAAATCTGCTTAATTCAAAGGGAAAAGTTTATTTTCTGACTCCAAATCACAGATATTTTTGTTTTGTTTTAAACATAATAACGTAATTTAATATTTTTTCTCGCAATGTTAATAAATCTCAGAAAACAAGACTTCTTATCTTTTCTATATCATTTTGTATTTCAAGTAAATATATATTGACTTAAGAATCTTTAGATATTTCTACTGAAAAAAAATACTAATTTTTTGCAAAATTGTCAATGAAAATGGCACATTTTCTGTTTTCTATGGAAGCTTGTTTCTACCACAGAATTAAAAAAGTAAAAGAGTTAATTGCGTGTTTATATCTCACAATTTTGACTTTATTTTCTCTGAATTCTTTTGAATTCGTTTTTTTTTCCAGAATTTATTCAAAATTATTTGAAAACTATGGAAGCAAATTTATATCTCTATATAATTTAATTTATCAGAATTGTCCAATTTTTGAGATAAAAAGTCATAATTTACCTTTTTTATGTTGATCCTGTCGTGGAAACAAGCTTCCATAGTTTTCAAATATTTTTGACTAAATTCTGAGAAAATATTCTGTAAAATACATGTTCACTTAATTTTATGTACATCCTACTTGCTATTATTAAATTATACTTTACATGTACACGTGTAACATATATTTTGACTGATTTGATCATGTTTTCAGGCATCAATAATACTGAAACCCACATTTTGAATCCATTCTCCAAAACTGGCACATAAAAGACCAGTTTTTAAACATTATTCACTGAAATTTGGTATTAGAGAAACATGTAACCTTTGTTAAAAGCGAATTAGATTTTTCAGTAAACTGACCTGAAATGAATGGAAGAGATACCAGAAGCTCCAGGCGTTGATGACGTTGTAGTACAGACACAGGTACATGGAGGTCACAACACTGGCAATACCTGTAAAGCACAGATGATCATATAATGATGATATCAGGTCATTTTATAGCATTAAGCATCTTGTAAATGAAGGGTGACTGACCCAGTCCACCCAGATACGGGCTGATGGCCGTCCACGCGCCGATGCTGCCCAGACGCATCTTCTGACCGATGGCCAGCTCCATACAGAAGAGAGGAATCCCCTCCAGAAACAGCATCAGCATATATGGGATCAGAAAACCACCTGGACAATCACAAAAAAACAGAAATAAAACTTTTATATCGGCATGCTGTCATTACCTACAGCAATCGGCTGAATCACAGCATGCTGATATACAGCCATATCGCACTGCTACGAGTGTAATATTGCATTTATACAACAGTTCGACAGCATCTTTTGCGTGGAACTATTTCCTTCCGCCACGGATTAAAATCTCAGTTTAAAGCTATTATGTAGAGTATTATGAGAGAGAGATACAGCATGATACAAATGATACAGCATTCATTCTTCAACTCAATCTCATATTCACAATAAACATTAGTTTGAATGTCCGCTGAGGAAAGCGATATCTTTGTCGTGCTATTGAATTTTAATCTTAAGTAGTAAACCATCTGGGAATCTTTGGCATTGTCTTTCAACATGCTATGATTTGGGACATACTAATTCTATTTTTGAATACTATTAGGGACGCATAGTATATGAATTGGGACGCAGCACCTATTTCAGTCTCTTTCAATATAAAAGTCTTTACTGCTGAGTCACTCATAAAAAGTCTCAGAACAGAGGCAGAACAATGTAACTAAAATCACCATCATGAACACATACGGTTTCTCAAAACTAAATACTATTATTAAATACTAATATTATTTATAATATTTAATAAACAACAAAATTCATGCCTTAAAACTACATTCTGTGACACAAAAACTGTATAATTTATAATAATATAGTGGATTTGGGCGTCTGCCATGACCCTCGCTGTGAGTGATACCAAACGTGAAACGGCCAATCAGATTCAAGGACCAGAAAGACTTTCCATGATTTTTTTCCTGTGCCTTTTTCAGCCATTTGTAATTTTGGGGATAAAGTACGTTTCTGTTTACAGAGATTTTCTGTTTTCAAATGCTTTCGACTAATTTCTGAGAAAATATTTGGTAAAATTCACATTCACTTAATTTTATGTATGTCCCATTTGCTATTATTAAATTCTACTTCACAAATGCACATACATTTGTAACAAATTTTGACTGTAATTATTTGATAAGGAAAGTTTATAGAGATATATGGAGCATATGTCCATGAAATTAAAATGTGAAAATGTGCCTTCTTGCTTTTGGTGGAAAACCAATTATTAATATTATTCATGAAATTATACAGGTTTTTTATGACTTTGCTGCCTGATCTCATAGATATGATTTTAATATGCAAATACTACAGATGCATTTATGTCATGCATTACTATGATTTTATTGACTGAATGTAAAGTAATTTCATAACTGTTCAGTTATTTGCATACTTGAGCAGCTCTGGATTATTGTGGATAAAGAGGGAGTTTAGGAATAGTTGACGGCATCATGCAAACCAGCAGCTGTGAATGACTGTGCATAACTTTCCCTCCTTTACAATTGTACTTTGATCACTTTGCTAAACGCCGAACAAAAGGTTTGTGATTGTTATTCAGGTGATGCTCCTCAAAGAAGCACTGAATGCATAACCACAGACGTTTAGCAGATGCATGAAACGCAGGGAAGTAGAACAAATAATATGTGCTGGGAATCTGGATGAGATGCTCAGGGAAGTTAAAGAACGATAACACTTTGTGTGATGCTTCTGTGACTTTCTGTACAAACATCTCACGCTGTTTCTTGAGTTCAGTCCAGAGTCGTTTGTCTTTGCTGTGTTTGTTCACTTTTACACTCATTTGCACTTGAAGAGTCAGTTAAAGGAAAGAATTAAAGAATATTTACTAACAGCAACTTTTCTTACAGCAATTTTATTGAAAGAAAACTGAAAAGACCTGCATGTTCTCTCTTTCTCTCACACACACACACACACACACACACACACACACACGCCATGATTTATGATTTAATAACTTAAAATAACACACTAAAAATTTGTAAAGGCTATTAATTAATACAAATAAAGTAAAAACCCACATTGCAAAAAGTAAAAAAAAATTTACTACAATGAATTATTTCTATTTGATATGACTCTTAGTTAATTAGTTAATAACAAAAGTAACAACTGTAATAATAATAATTATGAATTATTACTATAATTAATTATTCCTACCTGATCTGACTTTTAAGAAAATAAAAAGACAAACTAAAATGAGGAAAAAAAAGCCATTTCCAACAGTAAATAAATAAACAAAGTAACAAACACACTGTTATTACTTTACTTATTTCTCATCTGACTTTTTTTTTTAATTTACAGTCATTTTAAATGTCCATTGAGTAATAAAAAATAAAGTAACTACATTGTAAAAAGCAAATATTGGCATTTGTTACTATAATTAATAGTAATGTATAATTAATGTAATGTATTAAGCTAGATTCAGTCCTATTAATTACAAAACTGCTTCAATAAACAATTATGAAGTATATATTTTTGCTCAGCATTAAATGACCGACAACTAATGTTTTATTAGACGTCATATTGAATGCATTGCAGTTAATATGGACCTAAATATCATCATTTCATGTCCAAATGTTTAGAGCTTTATAAAGGATGTTATTGAGAGAATTAAACTTTTACTGAAGAGCCTGATAATGATAATAGTTTAAAATACATAATCACCCTGGCAATGTTTTATACATAGCTGAATTTAATTTATGATGAACCAATCTTTTTTTTTTTTTAATGATGTAGAGTTGTTTTTGTTTTATTTTCAAGCTTTAAAAAGAGAGAGGGGGGGGGGGGGGGGTCCATTCATTTGTTGAGAATTTTTGCAAAGTCTAATTATGAAGTAGAGTTGTTTTATGTATATTTTTGAGTATTAAAAAAAAATCTATTATATTTTTGATAATTTTTGGAAAGTCTTTATCATTATGGAGGCTAAAGGTAACAAATATGCTGCAAAATACATACCCATCCTGGCATATAGCTGAATTTAATTTATGAAGGACCAACTTGTTTTGTTTTTAATTAAATTAAGTGGAGTTGTTTTAGATCTAAGATTTAAAGAAAAATCTATTTTTCTTTACATTTTTTATTTTTATTTTTTGCAAAGTCTTGCATCACATTATATTTTTGTCCTGTTCTGCTGCTGCTGTTATCAAGCTCTCTATCAAAGTTTAGCTCAAAAGAACAAACATTCATATGCAAGCATGAGGAGATGTGAAGTAAAACACGAATCCTCTCACCTCCTCCATGCATTTGGCAGAGATACGGAAAACGCCAGACATTCCCGAGTCCCACAGCATAAGACACACACGCCAGGACAAACTGCATGGGACTGTCCCAGGATGGACGGGCTTCCTTACTCATGATGATGACGGTAATGTCCTTCAACTCGATCTGAAGGGACAAACTACCAGTCTGCCGTCTGAAACACACAAATCCCAGAAGAGTCTGGGAATATTTCAGTAAACTGAACTCAGTGTGAAGTGGGAGTTTTCTAATGAAGCCAGAGGGAGGGACGCAGAGTTTAACTGGCTGCATTCTTTGTAATTCAGGTGAATATTTGATTGAGTCGCTGGCCGTTGTGTTTTATCTCCTCAAACATTCATTATCATGCCTTTTATTGCTGAGTTTGTGAGAGAGTCAAGAACATACTGAGATTGAGACTATCATTCAGTAATAAAACGAGCTGTGGGAGAAGTTTACTATAGCACAATCAATATTTAAAGTCACCACACAGTCATTTCTCTCTCAAACATTGATTTACCTGAGCATGAAGAAAGCTTAAAGAAATAGTTCACCCAAAACTGAAAATGCACTCACCCTCAGGGCATCCAAGATCAGGATGAGTTTGTTTCTTCATCAGGTTTGTAGAAATGTGTCTCTGCATCAGTGTCTCTGCAGTGAATGGGTGCCGTCAGACAAAAGCTGAAACAAATCCCTCATTATGATGTTTTTAACTAAAATATAAGTCCATAATCCATAATAACGCTTCCTCCAGTAAAATAGTTCATATCCTGTTGTCTCTCACATCAAAATCCAGACACATATTAGTTTAGAGCTGTTTTGGTTTGTAAACGCTGCTTGATCTGCAGATTTCTCTCCTGATTCAGACCAGAACACTTTTATACTGGAGGAAGCGTTATTATGGACTCAATGTATTTGAGTTAAAAACATCATAATACTGGGTTTGTTTCAGCTTTTCTCTTCTCCAGATGTTAACTGATGGACTGGAGTGGAGTGGATTATTGTGATGTTTTTATCAGCTGTTTGGACTCTCATTCTGACGGCACCCATTCACTGCAGAGCATCCATTGCTGAGACACTGATGCAGAGACACATTTATACAAACCTGATGAAGAAACAAACTCATTCTAATCTTAAACTTCAGTGAAGAATATCTATTGCATGTGACAACGAGCTCGTTGGATGCATGTAAATCAAGAATGATGTGACTGACATGTTATGAACTTCAGTGGCTGTCCCCATCTAACATATGTCAGATGTTCAGGCTAGAATTTGTCCTCACTGACCTTCATTCATTTACTTATTTCCCAGCATCCTCCAGAAACCAGTGTTTTTCCTGGGTAAATAAACAGCCTTGTGTCACGACCCCATCAGGGTGCCAAAGGTCATGAAGGTCACACACCTCAAACCTGATTTCCCTTTAACAAAACGCTGGGAAACAATATTATTTAAGCTACTATGGAGATTTCCTCTAATAATCTACTAATTGACAAAGGCTGTGGATGTCGTATAAATTGTTCTGAACATCTGACAGTGCAAAGCATGCTTTGTTTTGTTTTCACATGGCACTGATATGAATATGCATCACTGATATGCATTTTTTAAATCTGTCTTTAAGATGCACGACTTTTGTGGAGGCAGAATCATGCAAAACCAAATGTTTCTGTTTGTTGATGACATATAGCAAAGTTGATGAAAAGCTATTAAATCACAAAAAAGATTAAATAAATTGAATAAATTGTTTCATAATACACTTATGAAAAAAGGTGAAATATTTTATTTGTTTAATTGCATGTCATGTGATAATATGTCTACATCAGAGTCCAATAAAGATGCAAATGTGTTATTAAATTATTGACTTAAGATCTCTTTAACAAAATATTTGAGCTCAAAGGGTCTGGCCTACAAGTTTGGGAGTCCCTGGCATATAGAAATACTATATTCACACACACATATCTGCTATAAGTTATTCTACAAATCAGCTTCTTAAATTATTCTTATTCCTAAACAAAAACAAAATTATTTTTTAAATTGTTACTTGAGATAAAAAAGGTTAACTTAAAATAAAAAAGTGAGTAAAATTGAGTAATATACACTGAAAACAAATTATACTATTTGTTTTTGAGGTAAGTGGTTGCAAACTATTTAGTTTAGCTACATCTAAAAACAAAAATGTTGAAAGTTAGTCAACTAAATATATTTAAATGTAGCTAAAATAAATTGATTGCAACCACTTACCTCAAAAAATGCAGTGAATTCATTTTTTTCAGTGTATTGAACTAAAATAAAACAATTATTATTAAGTAACATTAAATTAAAGCAAAATAATAATTATTAATAATAAATAATATTACATTAAAGTTAAACAAAATTATTATTATTAATAATAATCACTTGCTGAACAGCTAGCTACCAAGGAAACATTTCTAATTTTGATTTAGTTTGAACTTAAAGTACTAAAATAAATGAAACTAGAACTGAAATAAATAGTAATAAAAAATATATACATAGACATTTAAAAAAAAAAAAACAAATAAAACTGACAAAAATTACTAAAAGAAATTAAAATGATTAAATTTACTACTTTAACTTTAAATTTACAAAAAAAAACTAATATATATATATATATATATATATATATATATATATATATATATATATATATATATATATATATATATACACGCACACACAAAAAAAAATCATTCAAAATATTAATAAAAACTATATTTGTATATCAATGAAACATTAACTCTGCCATAAAAGTGTCTAATAACTGGGGTTACTGGGACAAAGTGGGTAATATTTGTCTTGTCAAATTGGGACAGACACTAAAGGGAAACATGGAAGTGTTCAGTGACAGGTGTGTTTTCATCTGCAGATGCTCTCATTCCGGCGGATCACACAGTGTGAGCGACGCGGAGGGTCACAGCGGGCGACACAGCTGTATAATTGCATGCAGACTTGTTTTTCCACATGCATCCCACTGGTCAGACAACCGAACACATGCATTTGCTCCAGGACTGATGTGCACGTTTATTTGGTGTCTCAGCAGCTTCACCACTCGAGTCCTGCAGTGATGACGTTCAAATCAATGATTATAATTAATCTGGAACACACCGAGAACGGTTTCTGACAAACAGATGGAGGATCCAGCGTGAAGCCGCTCAACGGGAGGCACATCAACATCTCCGGGCAAAACAAGTACATGAACCCAGACTCTTACACCACTGTAAAGACCTGGTAAACCACGGTAAATGTCCTGACAGGCTCCCGCCAAACCGCTGCGGGGAAGTGTGACCTTGTGACCTTTGTTAAACACAAAAACCATTCAATGTCTCTTCACATCAACTAATTAATGATCAGTTCATGCAACTGCAATTAAAGAAATAGTTCAGACAAAAATGAGAATTTGCTGAAAATGTTCTCACCTTCAGGTCATCTGAGCTCAGGATGAGTTTGTTTCTTCATCAGGTTTGTAGAAATGTGTCTCTGCATCAGTGTCTCAGCAATGGATGCTCTGCAGTGAATGGGTACCGTCAGAATGAGAGTTTTATGCTGATAAAAACATCACAATAATCCACACCACTCCATTACTGTGAACTATTTCTTTAAGGACACTGTTGCATAACAAACTGGATGCTGGGTATCACATATATAACAGAAGTGGGTATTTAGGACAAAAGGGACGGTCATTAAGTTGGTGTATTGCTGGATTCATGACTCGTGGGAAACTAAACTCTCTGTGCAAAACTACCCGTAACCGATCTTCACCACAGAAACCCCAAGGGGAGGGAGGCATAGTTATACATGAGTTATTAAGACATTAGTTTTGCATGCATTTCACAGATTTGATGTCAATAAATCTAGTGACTAGTCCTTCATCTAAAGAGCTCAGTGCATAAACCTAGTATTTTCAGCTGGTCTTGCCATTGGTAAATTAAATATCCATTCACAAGAACAAAGCAACTGTTCACAGAAGCTTAAAATCCAGGCATATTTTGTTTATAGTCTGGCAATGGTTTATTAAGTGCATTAGGTTTGTGTAACAGTGCCATCTACTGCCATTGCAACTGGCATTGGTCTCAGCTCAATTTTCTAGAGGAGATCAATAAAGCCTTCAGAAGTATTACACATTAAGATGAATTGACAAAAATACAGACATTCAGGCAAATATGAACTGGTCCAAACAAAAGAATGAACGTTTGTTTTTAATGTACAGCACATCAAGTTTAATACGTCACTAAAAAATAACTGGTGTAGAAAATATTTCACTCAGAAATTAGTAGTACATTTCACAATTAATTACAATGAAATGTCAAGTAACAGAACTAAACAAGAATTTTTTTAAGTGGAAAAACTGAAAGGATTTTCTTGTAAAACATAAAAAAATATTTTTTTGTGTGTGTGCATTTTATTCCTGTTAAATTACTACAAAATATGAGTTTTGTAATCTTAGTGTTTACATTCACATTTATATTTACCTGACATTTATTCATGTAACTTTTGCAAAACCTGTTGTCTTTCTGAATTTGTCTGTGATCTATATGTGACCCTGGACCACAAAACCAGTCATAAGGGTCACATTTCTGAAATTGAGATTTATACATCATCTGAAAGCTGAATAAATAATATTTCCATTGATGTATGGTTTGTTATGATCGGACAATATTTGTAGGAGATACAACTATTTGAAAATCTGGAATCTGAGGGTGCAAAAAAATCTAAATATTGAGAAAATCTCCTTTAAAGTTGTTCAAATGAAGTTCTTAGCAATCAT
>NC_136740.1:31758931-31941431 GCF_936440315.1 Barbus barbus
CAGTAATCTAAAAAAAAAACAAAAAAAAGTGTCTAAACTTAGGTCTGTATTCCAAAGCATTCATGAATTATAACAATTTAAGTTTGGTTAGTGCACTTTCACATCGATGTTGAAAAATGAGGGGTGACACTTAATGTAAAAATTGAACCCAACAGCTGGGTTTGTCCATATTTGAAACAGCCCAGCATTTTTCAGTCAGAGATCTTCATGTAGACACGTAGCAGTAGTAAGTGAGTGATGGAGCTCTTCATGTGTGCTGGATGCTCCTCTGCAGGCAGGAGAACGTGAAAATGGGCACCTACAGTCCAGTGGAGCTGAACGTCTCCACCAGCAGACAGGACCTCAGCTGTCGGACGTACATCATGAACAGCTGCATTTATGCACCACCTTCACCGCAGTATCTACAGGTACAGTCTCCTGCGTGCTTCAACAAGTCTCAGAAATACACCGTTTATCAGGATTTAAGCTTAGTTTAGGACAGTGGCTCACAACACTTTGCAATTCAATTTAAGTTTATTTTGAATAAAGCTTTTCACAATGCAAATCGTTGTAAAGTTTCTACATTATATTCAGTAGTAGCTTATCAGGGTTGATGTCCATATGGCAGAAATGTGCAGTTAGCAAAATTTAGCAGGAAGCAAAAAATGACGTGTTCAACCCAAGCAAAAGAATGTTAATCTGCATTTGATCATATAAGAATAAATAAGAAAGTATAATTTTAAAAGTGTGATATCTAGACAGGGAAAAACCTGGGACATTTATGCATTATAAAAACATATTATTCTAGTTATTTCAAAATATCTATGTTTAATATAAAAAAATATTTTATATAAATTTTTATTCATAATTTTGACCAAATGGAAATCAGTGGAAACTTATAATTCTGTGTGCATTTTATTTAAAAAATGCATATTATTTATGCATTTTATAAATATAGATTATTCTAGTTTTTTTTTTTTTTAAGATTTTTTTTACAATTTCTAGCAAATAAAATATTTTAGAGCATTGCATAACCAGAATAATATTTTTTACTCACAATTTCTAGCAAATATTATATTTTAGAGCTCAGCATAACTAGAAAAATATTTACTCAATTTCTAGCAAATAATATATTATAGATCGAAGCATAACTATAAAGTATAATGTTATTCTAGTAATGCCAAGCTCTAAAATATTTTATCTGGGAATTGTGAGTTTTGTATGAGGAACAGACTGAAAATGAAATGGTTATTGATTAATAATGACTTCCTCTGGTGGGTTGTTAACTGCTTCGGTCGAATCACTGATTCAGAAAGCTGAACTCGGCTCACTTCGATTCATGAACGAACTGAATCCACTGATTCACTGAAAGATTACTGTATGAACATTTCTGAATTAAGAGGAGATTTTCCTAGCCTCTATTGTGTGTGAAATCACAGCAGCAACAACAGAAACACATGCTTCTCTAAACAGAGTAATCTGATATCATTCTTCAATCAGAATGTGTTTGTTATTCGTGCTGCTGGCGAAAGGACAATGTTGTGGTGTTTTTTCTGGCGTTTGCTCCGGCCGGCTTTGTATGAGACAATAGAGCACCGCCAGCAACTGGGTCAGTGATGCAACAAAAACACATCAAACCGAAGCATCCCGAATATGCACTATAATTTTCATAATACAATACAAGAGTCTCTGCCACAAGATAACTTCTACATATTTATCCATTTAAATTGGACATGTATGAAAATAGGCAAGCAGCACATGTGCTTGTTATGAATTTATAAATAAATCTCGGTACTGTCCTAAACATTTACATGCAAACATATTGTTCTTGTCACATGCACGTTAAATAATTTAGTTTGCAACACCGTGTGATGATGACAAATTATGGTGATTACAGGGTTTCTGCAAATATATGACTTTAAGACCTGTTAAAGAAAATTTAAGAAATAAAGGCAACACGCTATGTCAATACTTTGTTCTCTAAATGTGTGAAAATAAAAGTTCCAACTAATCAGAGGCGGACAGTAGAGAAGCATTTTTACTTTTCAGGTGTCAGTACTTTATCAGAGTATTTTTCTCCAGAAAACATTCATTCCAAAGCATAATATTGTACTTTTTACTGCACTACGTTTCATATTTAATATCATTTAATACTTAATTACATTAGAAATTATTACTTTCTTACTTTTAATCAAGTAAAAGTAATTCAAAGATTTACTTGAGTACAAGAAAGTACTACATTTTTAATTTTCTTAAGTATTAAAGGTAAAAACAAACAACAACTTTAATTTATGAAACCTAGTGCAGTAAAAAGTACAATATTCTGCTTTGGAATGAAGTGAAGTAAAGTTTTCCAAAGAAAAACACTCGTGAATAAACCACAGATACTTTATTAATTTACTTGAGTAAAGCAAAAATACTTCACTACTGTCAGCCTCTGCTTTTTAATTCATTTTACACACAAAAATAGCTGAACTAGAAAATAAAATTACTTTTACTGTATCTTCTGATCACAATGCACAAAAATACTGTTCTTCTTCTGTATTTTTGTCTGGTTTTCCAGTGCGGATTTAAAACAAATTCTCAAATCAAGACGCAAAAAAAGGCATATAATAAGATATTTATTAAAGTGATGTGAATTTATGATAAAAAAGTGGGCTCGGCTCAGAAAAATCTACTTATTTCATGGTAAAACAAGTTTTCATCCCGCATTGACATATTTGTTCTTGTTTTAAGCATAAACTCAAAAAAACAAGACGTTATATCTTCATTTTGAATTTGTATCTTTATTTTAGGATGTTATGATAATTGTGATGGCAAGACAGATATATGCATTGTGATCAGAAGATACAGTAAAAGTTATTTCACATTTTTTTGTAATGCATGCAACATTTAATGCCATGACTTTATGAATTTAAGATATTCTGCTCTGATTTAAGCCCTTAATTTGTGGAAAGCTGAATTAAGATTTTTTTTTTTTTAAATCCAGAAACTCGTGAAGAAGTTGAAATAAATGATGTCAGGACCCAAGATATACTTAATACATTAATTTACATTTTAACCTAAAATCTACATTTAATTTACATCACATTTATGCACTTACAGAAGACAAATAAAAGCACAAATCTAAATCCTGAAACTGTAATAGAAAACGTCTGACACAAAAATGCCACTCAAAAGTCTAGATTCCTGCAGAGGGTGTGTTCTCTGTATAACGCAAATGACAGAAATATCTTCAAGATGCCAGTAGAAATGAAGTACCTTCTGTGTCTCAGGTTATTGTGATGGGTGCGGAGCAGAACGGCCTGCCGGAGGACTATCAGGACAAACTCCGGTCGATCGAAACCAACAAATACGAGGGACCTCTGCCTGTGATGGACAAACTGGAGAAAGCTTCGAAAAAATCCAAAGAAAGGACAGAAGAGATTCAATCTGATGATTAGCGTCGGATTCACCCTCATAAATGGCGTCTATGTGCACACTTATCTGTAGTCTACAGAATTCACACCGGAGCACAATACTGTTTACGCAGACGAGGGGAAGAATGTGCAGTATTTGTAACGTATGGTAGCAAAACAAAATTACATAAAGTATTTTTGCTGGCATTCATTGTGTTGCGTTTTGCTTGTTATTTTCATTTCAGATTGTCGTAAAAATCTTTTTGGAAGCTTCATTTTTAAGAGGTTATGCCAAAATGTAATAAAATAAAATTAGAGCTGATTCAACCATCATATTTTATAAGACTAGGATTTGAACAATTTCTTTTGATTTTAATGGGAGCTATGGTTTATCAGAAAATCGTAATTTCCACATTCGGTAAAGTGCCAATTTTCCAACTTGAATATGCACAATTCCACAAGTGTCAGACATGGTGGATATAAACTGATAGTTCACCCAAAAACAAAACTGAAAAAAAGTTGATGGTAGCCATTGACTTCCATAGTATTTTTTTTTCCATGCTAGATGAGAGACCTATCTCTTTACACATAATACACTATCGCTATCATTCAGATCTGTTAAAGGATTGTTAGGCTGCATTAATTAGGGAACACTTCCCAAAACACCTGGGTCTGTATTCCTAAAGATGCTGAGAATCCTCTCAGAGAGCTCCTAATTTAGCTAGGACTAGGAGTCTTATCTTAAGAGTGATTCAGGACCGATCTGAGAGAGGAAAACACACTTGATCTCAGTGAGGAGGCGGGGCTTCGCAGAAATGACCAAACCCAGGGTGTTTCACCAAACCGGGTCAAATTTCATCTTTTAGTTTCACTTCCTAGTTAACATGGTAGGAGCGGAAGCAAGTAAACTTCACTCAGTATTCCGTTCAACCTTCGGTTTCCGTTTTAGAAGCTGCTTTCTTAAAACACAGTATATCTGAATTGTTCTGCGAGGAGAGAGCCTGGGCTGATGCTCTCGCGCTAAGCAGGTAACATGGGCTCGTGCACGAGCGAGGGGTCTCACCTGAAGCTGCTGACGGCACACCGCGAGCTGCTGGTGGAGCAGGTGAAGAACACGCAGTGTGTTCTGGACAATCTCCAGAGGAACGGCTTCATCTGCACTGAAGACATCGAGATCATACACCGCAGCAGCACCAGAACTGACCAGGTCCTCCAAACACACATTAATATCAGATCAGGCTTATATAGCACAGGTTTACAATTAAAGTAGGCCTACTTCTTCTTAAGTGTACTCAACTGCACTGTTGGGGAAAAACTAGTTGCATGTAACTAAATTACGAAATGTAATTACATAATAAACGTAGCCTTATTGTAATCAGATACAGTTATTGAGAAAATGTGTAATTAGTTACTTATGAAAACGTTAACAATTACAAAGGGGGTTGCATCTGGATTGTCTCACACACACACACACACAGCTCTAAAATGTGCAACACCAATGTTTCAGGAGTTTAGGACACAGAATAGGACCCATGCGTATTTACTATTTGGGTTTATCTATATGCTTTATTTTTTAAGATTAACTATGAACTACAATGCACTTTTAACATAATATCTGTATTTATTCACCACTTGTACAATTGAGTGTGTTAGTGTATGAAAGATGGGTTCAAGTGGTGACTAAATACATTAGAGATAGTATGTTAAAATCACATTATAATTCATATTCATTGTGTCCCAAAATAGCGCAGTTGAGTGCACTTAAGTACTAAAAAATATTTTTTTAGTATATTAAGTACAAAATCAGTGCGTGAAAATAGAGCACTTTAAGTACATTATGAAAGTGTACTTTTTTTTTTTTTAACCTGGGAGCCTATCAGTATAATACACCAAGTATATAAGTAGCCTACAAACTATTACTGATATCAAATATCGTACCATGCTACTTAAGTAACTTCATATATGTTACGCAAACTTACAGTATATACCTGTATAAGCTAACTTCAAAATATACTGAATGTATGAATTCCTAACATACAAAATGATCAAATTATTTAAACAGGGCCTTAAAGGTTTTAATTTGCCCTTTATCTGTGAAAGACCATAGAAAGATCCTAATCAGAAAACCTTAAATTCATAGTCATGACATTGAATGTTGCATGCATTGATAAAAACTAATATCTTCCACTGTATTTTTATCTTGTTTCCCAGTACAGATATCTAAACATCCTTAAATCAAGATACATTTACTTTTGTTTTCTGAGAAACTGTTTAAAATCAGTTTATGCTTAAAACAAGAACAAATATCTGTGGTCAGAAAACCTCATTTTCCCTTTAAATTATGAGGCCATTGGCAGATATTTGTTGTTGTTTTTGATGTTGCTCAAGTAAATGCATCTTTCTCAAAAAATAATCTTTAGATATTTGCACCGGAAAACAATACAAAAATCCTGAAGAACATTTTTTGCAGTGTGATCAGAAGCTGCAGTAAAAGTTATTTCCATATTCTAGGGGTATTGTATTTTTTTTGTAAAATGAATTAAAAAGTAATGGAGATTTTTTGGTTGTATTTTGTTGTATAATAATTTTATTAAGTTGTATTTTTAATCTTTGAAGTGCCGCTAACACTACTCTTTGTGTCTTTACTTGGTCTTAAATTTACCTTCATAAAACATGCGTTACCTGTTATAGTAAATATGTTATATACTCTGAGCTGGTTCAGAATAAAGACACCCTGTTAAATATATATATCTCTCCACAATATATATTTCACAATTAATCAACGCACCTCATTTTTGGACACGCAGGT
Source organism: Barbus barbus (assembly GCF_936440315.1). Lineage (NCBI taxonomy): Eukaryota > Metazoa > Chordata > Actinopteri > Cypriniformes > Cyprinidae > Barbus > Barbus barbus. The sequence goes on from NC_136740.1 coordinate 31,765,118, forward strand.
TCGCAAAATCCTGGAGCTGGTTCAGAGTAAAGGAGAGGAGTGCTCGGCATATTTCATACACGTTCTTCATGAAGCATATGACGCTTACATTGATCTGCGGCCTTGGTTTGAAGAAATTCGGTACAAACCATTAGACACTATTAGTGTCATACCAGTGGTTAACACAGACCCCAGTGAGTATTTTAGTTTAAAATAACATACGTGACCCTGGACCACAAAACCAGTCACATGGGTCAATTTTTGAAATTGAGATTTATCATCTGAAAGCTGAATAAATGAGCTTCATTAGGATCGGACAATATTTGACTGAGATACAACTATTAGAAAATCTGGAATCTGAGGGTGCAAAAAAATCTAAATATTGAGAAAATCTCCTTTAAAGTTGTTCAAATGAAGTTCTTAGCAATGCATATTACTAATCAAAAATGAAGTTTTGATATATTTACAGTAGGAAATTTAGAAAATATCTTCATGGAACATGATCTTAATATCCTAATGATTTTTGTTATAAAAGAGAAATGTATAATTTTGATCCATACAATGTATTGTTGGTTATTGCTACAAACATACCTGTGCTACTCATGACTGCTTTAGTGCTTCAGGGTCACGTGTAACATTTTACAAATACAGAAACCATGAAATGAAAAGTGCAGATCAATGCTCATAATCTGAACAAAAGATTTTAGTTCTTGGCATGTCATACTGTAGGACACTACATTTATGCACTTGAATATTTATGACAATATTCCGCCAGTTGTTTTGGTGCACTAATGTTTTCGCATCTTTGCAGTTAGCAAGTACTGTGAGAAGCTCAGATACGAGCTGGGAAGAGACACTCAGTTCATCACGTCGTACTCGAAGAGCGAGGAGACGCCGCTTGAGGATCTTTACACAGAGACTCAAATGGAGCTCTTCAATGACAGAGGTGAGAGTTTGGGATACTTACAGAGTCTGGATGAGCTTCTTGGAGACCAGGGAGTCTTCAACCTGCAGGCCGAGACCATCTTCATCACCGGCGACGCTGGTGTGGGCAAATCCATTGTTCTTCAGAAGCTGCAGAACCTGTGGTCCAGAAGGGAGCTAAAGACTCGCGCCAAGTTCTTCTTCAAGTTCAGATGCAGGATGTTTAGCGCCTTTAAGGAAACAGACGAGATCTCGCTGAAGGATCTTATCTTTAAACACAACTGCTATCCAGACGGCGACCTCGATAACGAGGTCTTCACCTACATCTTACGATTCCCAGAAACTGTGCTTTTCACTTTTGACGGATATGATGAAATCCAAACCGATTTTGACTTGGATAACGTGCCGGAAACGGTGTCCCCGGAAGAAAAGACCCGTCCGCTTTTGCTTCTCATGAACTTGCTTTGCGGAAAATTGCTCAAGGGTTCCCGGAAGATTCTGAGCGCACGAAGTGGCACCGAAGTCCAAAGCAGAGTGATCCGGAAGAAAGTCTATTTGAAGGGATTCTCACCTGAAAACCTGAAGAGATACACTGCTTTGCATTTCCCAGAGAAGGAACACAAGACAATGGTGACCGATCAGCTGGACGCTAATCCTCACCTCTGCGGTCTTTGCTCAATCCCATTGTTCAGCTGGATCATCCTCAAGAGCTTCAAGCATCTTCATTCGGTGTATGACAACTTTGAGTTGCCGGATTCTTGCATTACGCTCACAAACGTCTTCTTGCTTCTTTCCGAGGTCTTTCTCGGACACTCAATTGCACGCCCTGGACTTTTAAAACGGAGTACGAGGTGTCCAGCAGAGACCTTTAAAGCTGGTGAGCGGAAGCTTTCGACATTTGCCCGACTGGCTTTGCATGGTCTAGAACGGGGAAGACTTGTGTTCAGTATGGAGGAAGTGATATCCTGTGGATTAGAAGATGAAGACCTTCAGTTTGGGTTTCTGAGGCCTGCTTCTCATTACGATGGATGTGGAGGCTCTGCAACCTTCGAGTTCCTCCACGAGACCCTCCAGGCCTTCTTAGCGGCGTTTTCATTGGTGCTTGACTCCAAAATCACTCCTGAATCTATTCTAAGGTTCTTCTCCAAATGCGAATACAAGAGGTCGTCGCATCTGTCCTGCTTGCCTTGTCTGGGAAAGTCGAGACCTAGAGATAAAGACCCTTTCCAAACCAACTTCCAGTTCACCAATTTATTTCTATGCGGCCTCTTGTCCAAACCCAACGCGCCGCTCCTGGAGCATCTCGTTCCACCGGCGTTATTGAAGCAAAAGCGCAAGATGCTCAAGTCTTATCTGTCCAACAGCGTGAAGACGCATCTTAAAGGCCTTCCTCGTTATCCATCCACAGACATTGATGGTGACAAGGTGCATGCAATGCCAAATTTCTTGTGGATGCTGCGGTGCATATTTGAAACGAACAGCGAGGATGTTGCCAAGATGACGGCCAATGGCATATCGGCGGATTACATTAAGATCGCCTTCTGTAACATTTACTCGGCCGACTGCAGCGCCTTGAACTTTGTCCTCCACCATCGTAGGAAGCACCTAGGAGTCGACATGGACAATAACAACATCAACGATTACGGCGTGAAGCAACTGAGACCATCTTTCAGCAAAATGACGGTAGTAAGGTAAGAAAAGCCAGACAGGGTTTAGCTTTACCCAAAATGTATACAATTTGAAGAACTAGAATGCAATTACCAGCAGACTGAACAACAAATGAAGTTCCTACCTTTTGGCAGAACTGGGTGTGATCTGGATTACATCAGATTGCAAAAACTGGTAGCACTTTATTTTAAGGTGTCCTTGTTACAACATTACATGTACTTACTATTATAATAACAATAAATTATGCATAATTACATGCAAGCCAAACCCTAACCATATAGTAGGTACATGTAGTTCATTAATATTACTCAGTACTTAAATGTATCATTACGCTGTAACTAGGACATCTTAAAATAAAGTGTAACCAAAAAATTAAGTACTTGTAATTAGATTACTCTGATTCAGACTACAGTCAGGCTAATTTTTTGTTGATTACATATTCACACAATAGCGATAAATTATTCATAATTTATTGATTCTTTCTAATTCTTTTTCATCATTTAGATTTTAATTTCTAAATTAGCTACTGCTTGTATATTCAGAAGACAGTCACTAGTCATTTCAATTTTAAGGAGCATTATCTCATTTTCAACATTGCATTCGTGCAGTTGTCTTTCACCTAATATATTTACTTGAAGTTCCCCGAGATTTTAAAATTAACATTCTAATAATTATCACATTTGCATGTTCACGTTATAATGTAATTAATTATTAGCTTTTCATTAAACCCACAAACCCCTGCAGTTCCTAACGAACCCCAGATTGGGAAACCTTGACGTAATGTAATGTTTAATGCAATATATTTTCTTTCTCTTTGTAGTTTTATATCAATATGATACAAGATTACCATATTTAAATCAATGTGATATAAGAGTTAGGTCAGAGGTAAACTACAAGTAATCGGATTATATTTCTTCAAATGTGTAATGTAACGGATTACGTTAGTAACCACAATTTGTGTCATGTATTTTGGAATCAGTAACAGACTATAATTAGTAATTGCCTTTCAGATTTTGCGTGAACCAGCTCACAGACAGCAGCATTGAGGTTCTGGCAGAGGAACTCATCAGACACAAAATCATTCAGGTCTTGGGGTGAGTTCATCCGTTCATCTTTATGTTGCCAGGTTTTATTTAGACCTCATTCTACTCTCTTTTCTTGCCATTTACAGTCTTTACAAAAACTACATCACAGACGTTGGAGCCAAACTAGTAGCAAAGATTATTGAAGAATGTCCACACTTAAAGGTTGTCAAGTAGGTATCTCTTGTATTTTGGTAATGGAAGAATCTTTATCTAATATGTGAAAATCTGCTCTTTTATACACATATGGCATTAAAAATCCATTGCTCCAAAAAAATCTTTATTGATAGACCATGTGGTGAACGTTTTGACTTTTTAACCACATGATTTTGTCATTACATTTTTTTTTTTTTTAGCATTTGTGCAAGTTCTTGCTTTGTTTTGATTTGACTGCACCTTATAAAACATTATTCCGATGTGTGCATGGTTTTATTGATGGGATTAAAAATTGATTGCAATGCTGTCCAGATGATGCACACTTTAAAACAAATTCTCACATGGTATGCAGAATGCATAGTTCATCATTTGTTTGTTTGCCATAGGCTCGGCTGCAATAACATCACAGGTGTGGGTGGGAAATACCTGGCCAGTGCAATTCACAAGAGCAAATCCATCTTTGATGTAGGGTAAGAATATGCACTGGAATAATTAGACCATACCTTTAAAATGACGTCAGTGCAATTCCTGTTTTTAAACAGAATTTTACAGAAATTATTCAAAACTATGGTAAAGGTTTGGTGACATTAATTGAATTGGTTGCAGAATGTGGGGAAACACCATCGGAGACGAGGGTGCAGATGCGTTTGCGGAGGCTCTGAAGAATAACCGCAGTCTGACCAACCTCAGGTAAATCTTGAAATGACTCTCCTGTGTCCATTCTGAGAAATTCAGCTGTCAGATAAAGAACGAGCGATCTGAGATTGATCATTGCATTGCTGTTTAGTCTCTCTGCCAATGGCATTACATCTCACGGTGGAAGAAGTCTGGCAAAAGCACTGAAGGAAAACACAAGCCTTCACATCTTCTGGTACGACTGGATGCCATATTTCGCATCTTAAAAAATAAAACCTAATTAGCATTCTCAGATGCATTCTTATTTAACGTGCTTGTTTTTCAGGTTGATACAGAACAAAATCTCTGATGATGCAGCGTCAGACTTTGCGGATGCCTTCAGGTCCAACTCTGCTCTGACTCATCTGATGTATGACCGATTCTTCCTCATTATTTCAATAATGCACAGTAATAACTGTTTCACACATCTGGCATCTGCAGCATGTAAATGGTACATGCTCATTTGGGTGTCTGATTTAAAAGTTTACAATATTCTCAAATAGTGCAAATGCAAATACTATTTATTTGCTGCATGCTTGACAAAAATGGCATGAAAATACATTGTAGCCTGTGGACATTATTAAAGGAAATAATCAATGTGGTAACTCAAACATCACAAGCTCAATGCATGTCTGCTGCAGATGCTAAATGTGTGAAACAAGACATCTAAACATACATACTGCATGGTAATTTATTAGCTATTAGATCAGGATATCGTTTCTATTTTGATCAACTGCAGTATATGCCAGAAATGCACTTCAGCTCTGTATGCACAATGTATTTACTCGGATGGATTGAATAATCCATTCAACTCTCTACAGGCTAATAGAAAACGAGTTCACCATTAATGGAGCCAAACTGATGTCTGAAGGCCTGGTTAACAACACTACACTGAAGGAAGTCAAGTAAGATATGCTATCTGATCCTAAAACTAGAGTTTGCATCATTTTAATGGCATAAAACCTGTAATAAAAGATTATTCTTATTATTTACACCTCAGTTTAACCAGATTTTAAAGCATTGCATTATTCTTTGCAATGAAGGCAATCTCTTAATGCATTACGGCAAGCTCCAGCAAAGACAGGGTTTCACACATTTTCTGGTTTGTTCACAGTATAAAAGGAGACCGGGTTTCTGAAGAAGAAGAACGACTCTATGAGGGCGACAAGAGGCTTCGCTTCCACTGAGAAGAACCAGTAAAACACGTGATTTGAGAAAAGAGTCTGTGAGACAAGAAGGAAGTTGGTGTCATGCCACAGACCACTGGTCTATATCAGTAACAGAAGAACCATTGGCTGTGAAAGCAACACAGATTCAAAACTTTCAGTTTATTACCGTGGCTCTGATGTGAATTTCACACTGAATCCAGAACAAACACAGTGAGATGAAACTCTTTGGTAATGCTTAAAGCCTTTTTAGGGATGCACCGATACTGAGCTCCTGTACTCATTAAAATGCCCCGATACCAAAAGCCGCTTACGCTCCGCGTGTGAACAGAGCTGTGTTCAGATAAAGAAACACCGTCAACAGAACAACAGAGAGCAGAATGGAGTTATTAGACATTATGGATGTCTACGAAGTACATGTAATTAATATAATGTTAACATTTACATTTAATAGACACTTATCAAAAGCAACTTGCAAATGATGACAATAGAAGCAATCAAAACCAACAAGAGAGCAATAATATGCAAGTGCTAATGTGTTAGGTGCTAAAGTGCGCACACACACACACACACACACACACACATTAGTGCTGTCAAACGATTAATCATATCCAAAATAAAAGTTTTTGCATAATAAATATACAGAGTACACACACATTATGTATATATAAATACACGCACACACACACACATCATATATTTTGAAAATATTTACATGTTTATATTTATATTATAAATAAATATTTAATATATAAACATGCATGTGTGTGTATTTATATATACATAATAAATATACACAGAACACGCATTATGCAAACAACATTTTTTATTTTGGATGTGATTAATCGTTTGACAGCACTAAAAAAATATATATTTTATAAAACACAATATATAGCTTTAAATGCTATTAAACTAAATCTAGGCATTACAAAATTATATTGTACAGTCTGAGAAAAAGGATATTAATTTTGATCTTGATTATAATTATAGTGATTACAATTAACAGTGCTATTCAATTATTAATGTTTTTAAAGATGTAACTAAGATATAATTAAATGACAGCAAAGGTAACCTAAATGTAAAAAATTAAATGAGCATGCATAATTAAATATCTAATATCATTTGAATCAATTGATCAGTCGATCGATCAATCTAGTGCTTGAAGTGGGATATTTGTTAAAAAAATATATTATGTTAAACATTGAATATTCACGTCTGTATAGCTGATATGTAAGCAAAGCATGCGGCGGCGCAGATGCGTGAGCTTGTCGAGTGAACATCCCTTTCTCACAGACATCACTGCAACGATTGTAGTTCGGTCAGATGTGTTAAAACAAGCAAGAGTTACTAATTGATGGTAGGGAGAGAGATTTCTGTTGCATGATCTTGTGGTTCGCTCCTTTAGCACATGCATCATTTCAACTAAATCATGAATATAAAACAAAACAATTATAGGAGCATTCACTATAAACAATAACACTTTATAATAACTAAACACTAATAAAGTACTTAGAAATCATTAAACTAACTCAATTTATAAACTGTAGTTAATACATTTGAGGCTATACAACTAGTGAGTTCTTCATTATCGCTGTAATACAATTAGCTCATAGTAAAGGAACAGTTAATTGGTAATAAGGAGTGAATAGTTCTCACTTTAGATTAGGTCACGGAAAATGTCATTAAGTGCTTCAAACCAACCTTTATTGAACATTAATTGCATTCAAAGTTATAGTTTCTTCAAAGGTTTTCCGTGACCTATTCTAAAGTGAGAAATATTTATGGTTAATAAGTTAAGAAAGCATTATCTAGCCCTTTACATATGAGCTAATTAAACAATAATAATTTGCTTAATTACTTATGTTTTGCTTTTACGTTCATTGCATACGAGTCACTTTGGAATATATAAGTCGCAGCACGTTTCAGATGATAAAAATACAGCTTTCAGAAAATATATATTTTTTTCTGCCCAATGATTTTACAAAATACAATTGCAATGAAAATACAGGTATGGTATCGGCAAGTACCAAAAATGTTGGTATCGGACTCGTTCTGGTAAAAGTGCTATCGGTGCATCCCTATTTTAACGCATTAATTATGCCTTGTAATGCACCTAATAAAGCATTACAAGCATAATTACAATACTTTTTGTTCATTGTTACTCATTTAGAAAGTAAAATGCCTGAAAATGCACAACAAACAACAAAAAATTGTAACAAGGAATCTGCAAATATAATGCATTTTAACTGATTACTATTATTAACAAAAAGATCTAATGCATTATTAGCACATTATGAATGTGCTAATAATGCATTATACATAAAAGCTTCAGGTGTTATCAGGATTTGTAATATTTTTTGCATATGTATTTGCTTTGAAAAGAACGACACTCGAACACTTATAATGCTGCTTTTATCAATCTGAGAAATTATTTCACGTGTTCGGTCACTGCACTAAAGATGATGATTAAAAACATTGCAATTAAATCTCTCACATGTAGACAGAAGGACATCCAGACAAATATGTAAACATCTGTGCTTCAAAAGATTTTGCTTTTTTTAATCTCATTATCTCTGTACATAGTTTTTTTTTTTTTTTTACACATGTGGAATGTTACAATATCTCCAAATCATAAAAAAAAACAACTTTATGATCCTGGTGGCCACTGTTAACCTTTCACATTGAGCTCCAACAACATACAAGTTCCTGTTTGCTTTGTTTGCATCTTTTCAGGAAGTTAACTTGCATAACTAGTTATGTTCCTCTCGACTGCTGTAAGGAAGGAACTAGATCAGACAAATCGTTACCTGATGGAGTTTGGTAGCAAATTAAACACAGAAATGGCACGCAGTCTTTTGTATCAAAAGCTTTGATTGACAATCACGGATCAGGTCGGATGCATCAGGCTCAGATCTGCTGGAAACAGAAGTTTGCACAAAGCAGCAAAACATGGATCTATTATTTACCTAAATAATATCTCGTAAAAGAAGTTTTGCAAATGATCTAATATCCGGTAAGGCTTTTTAAAAATAGTGGTGTTTCCCATGCAACATGTGGTATATCTTCTTTCATGTGAGCAGAAAACCTGCTGTAATAAAGCTGACGTAGACTCGCATTGAAACCGCTTCTCATCACCATTAACATACATGATTAGCAGCATTTTAAAGCTATTATGGCACTTTTGATATGCCAGGTCGACTACGGTAATACTCTGAAGTCCAAATCAGCTTCTGACTAGTCCACAGGTTAAATTCAACACAGCTGACCAAAACCAAGCCTTCAGATAAACTCAACCGCAGAAGGCTTTACTAGAGACTGGGAACAAATGTAATGAGTGTAAATCTCTAACCAAAAAAATAAAAATCTTGTTGAATCTGTGATTAGTAACTTTAAAAAACTAGTTAGCAGCGTGTCCATCTGAAGCGCCAAGCCCTGCTGGAGAACGACCACCTTTCTCCAAAAAATACCGTGGATCTTGAGAAAAGCAGCTGAAATGTGACCCAGAGTGTGTTCATGATATCAATCACACACACATGCCGTTCTGACTCTATGATTTACATTAAACTGATTGAGAAACTGCTGATAAAATCCCAAAGATCGTAAGAGAATCACACCCTGTTCCAGCAGCTACAGGTGAATTTAAGACAAACACAGAATTATTCGCCTGAATCACATCAAAAATATTTAAAAAAATATATATTTTACATGAAGAAAATGGTCTTTTTAGGAGCATTAAGATTTGTGACATTATTTTCACAACAATCAGGTACATTTTGCATCAGTGCTGTGATGCATCTGAACATTTTGCTTTTGAGTTTCTTTCTTTTTTTAAATATTATTTTCAGCATTTATTACTGGAATACAATGCTTTTTAAAATTGAAATCAGCATAAATTGAGAGCAGTACAACAGATATTACCATGATGTATAAATACTATGAGAAGAATGTGTGTAATTGTCATGAAAGTATTTGACAAATCTTAATAATCCTGAGAATTGAGTTCCTTGATTTAAGGTGAAATATGAGAATCATTTGGCCTGATGGACGATCATATACCATCATATGTTTGTCTCTTGATGCATGTACAATGCTTTTAAACATGAAGGAGCCCTAAATGATGTCACGTGACACATCACATGACTCTACAGCGTCCAGAAAACACTGAAGGGTGAATCTCACAAAACTTGCCAATCACAAAATCCTAAAAAAAATTCATAAAGAAAAAGTGCATTTTAGGACCCTTAAGAAATTAATGTTATTTACTTATTTTTTTATTTGACATTTTCAATAAATCATATTATATATATATAAATAATATGTCATGAAGTGAAAAATCTAAATCCTAAACAATTTATTTAAATTGTATATATTTATAATTTAAATTGTAATATACTTATTCATCACAGTAGTATTTGTACTGCCATTAAATTATGCCGAATTACTGGAATACAATGATTTTTTAAATTTAAATCAGCATTTAAGAGCAGTACAGTTAATATCATAGAACACAACTACTTATACTGACGGAGTAAAATTGTAGGTATTTATTTAAATTGTAATGTATTTACTCATCATGGTAGCATTTGTTGTACTGCCATTAAAATTACGCAGATTTTAATAAAAATAGTTGCATTATATTAACCCCCCCCCCCCCCAAAAAAAACTAAAATTTTCTTTATGATTTTTGTATTTTTTTCTTCTGATTTTGAGATGTTTCAATGAGATTCACCCTACATAAGAGACACAGAAGTCAGTCATGTGTTGAATTAAGGCCCAGATTTGTCAACACAAATAAAACATGATGCACTTGCATAAATAATCTTAAAACAGTGCAGATGTCATGTGACAGGCTACAGTGAATCTTGATCCGTTAGCACAGATATTGCTATGAGACTCCAGATGCATGAGACATGCATTCCTCCATCCGGGAAGAAAGAGAGAGAAAAAACAGCTGCGCTGCCGTTACGAAAGACAGGGCACTTGTCAGTATGGCTCAGGGCCGACCCGAATCAGGGCTCCCGTCACGTCCAGGCGTCTTTCTCCGAGTCCATCGAAACACAGCCACCACGTCGGCCCGTGGGATCTGAAAATTAAGGCACTGAGAGACAGTCCCATTTACCAGAGAACAATCCACTGCGATCGTCCGATAATTATCCACACAGTCAGCCGACCCTGAGTCCGGCCAATCAGAGACGCCAATGAAATGAACTTCCTAAGATCCCCCTTCTTCACCATTCCCGATTGGACAATGGTGCGCTGGAGTAGAAGCTCTGGACCGCCGCTGGGGTTTCCGTTGGACTGTGATGTGTTTCCCTGAATGAGTTTTGGCACGCTAGGGTTTATATGGCGACTAGGGAGGGCCGTGCTACGAGAAGAGAGGGGCGTTCGGCGATCAGGCCGTCCCGAGACCAAAGTCACAGTGTCTATGAGGAGGAAGAGAATTCACATTGCGGCGCTTCTCACGACCAGGAGGCTGGAGACATGAAACAACACAGCGATTAAAGAGCATCAGCATGATTTACTGCGAGCCAGAAACACTCATTCACATGCACTGGGCAGTTTTGATATTTTGAGCCATTTGGCTTTCCATAATGTGTTTTTTTAGGCTAGTGGAAAGAAAACATTCAAAATACACATTTAAGTGTTTATTTTATTGCACATCTGTCTGTAGATTTCAATTACAATTCATATCTTTAAAAGTTGCGAGTTTCTTTTTCAGTTTCAGTATGACTTACAGTCAACAAACTGTACAGTTTTATTCTTATCTATATTCTGAAGGTTTTTACTGAGAAGTCTGGTCAGATTTATTCACACTGATTTATACAACATTGAAATATTGACAGTATTTTCTGATTTATGGAGTGATAATTTTAAACCTTCAATATTTCAACAAAAACAAAACAAATTTTGAACCTGCCTTTATCCAATGTTCAGATTTATCTTCTGGAAATATATGCAAATTAGTGCATATTTAAATAGATAATTGTTTTGTTTGCATATTTAAACTTAACATTTCAGAAAATTTGAAATACAAAAATAATTTGCATTCCTAATGTAATCAACCAACTGGTGAAATCTGTTAGTTAATTTTTATTCTATTCACCTGTGATTTCTTGCCTCAAAATAATAGCCAATGTGAAACTGTTTTAGATAAAGAGTTTCAGTCTTTAGTTTGAAATCTAATGCATTTTTCAAAATGTGCAGCTGTTTTTACACAGATTTCACACATTCGTTTATGAATCATTATCAAATAAAAAAGTAAATCAAGTACCGATGCATTTAACCTCTATGAGACATTATACTAACAAGTTATTTAATCTGTGCTGAGGAGTTACAAAATAACCCAGGCTGTTTATTTTAAAAAGAAATGTCAATTTTGATTTAAAAACACATGCATTTAAATGCCACAAAAGTGTCTTAGATCTGTAATAAGTCACTAATATATGCATATGAATCATCATGTGTTTGTGAATGTGTGTTACCTGTGCAAAGGTGCGAGAAGCGTTGTTAATCTGAAGGATGTTCAGGACACGATCGGTTCACTTCAAACCACTCGTCAATACAGCTGGAGGAAAAGCAGAATTACTGTAACAGAACAGACTCATGTCTCTCACTCACACACACACACACACAAGCAGCTTTACCCTTTGTGATAGATGCAGAGGCAGGGCAGGCGTGCGATGGTGTCTCCCTGCACCAGCTCCTCCAGACATATTGCACATTCTCCTGTGTCCTTCGTCAAGACGTCCTCTGAGAAAACACAACGAAGAACAACCCAAATCAGCCACAGAGTCAGAGTCTGAACAACATCTGGAGAGATTTGCAGAGAAATTACACATTTTCAGTTGTATGCCATTACTGGAAAAAGGAAATTATTATTTGTTTTCTTTTAAAAAAATCCTTTTATAGTGATTATACTCATGACGAGGCATTACTAGCTGACCAAAAAATTCAGGGAGGTACTAGAATGAATAAATGAATTAAAAATGGAAACATTATGATTTTTAAGTCTATTCTGCTCACCAATGCTACATTTATTTAATAAAAAGAATACAGTAAAAACAGTAATATTGTAAAATATTACAATTTAAAAACAAAAAAAAAGTAAGGTAACACTTTATTTTAAGGTGTTCTTGTTACAAGGTTACATGTACTTACTATTATAATAACAATTAATTATGCATAATTACAAGCAAGTAACCCTAAACCAAACCCTAACCATATAGGAAGTACATGTAGTTATTAATATTACTCCGTACTTAAATGTATCATTACCCTGTAACAAGGAAACCTTAAAATAAAGTGTAACCAAATGTAATTTATTGCAGTGATGTGCAGCTGTATTTTCAGCATCATTACGCCAGTCTTCAGTGTCACATGATCCTTCAGAAATCATTATAATATACTGATTTGCTGCTCAAGACACATTTCTGATTATTATCAATGTTGAAACAGTTGTGCTGAGGAATATTTTTGTGGAAACCGTGAAGCGTGTTTCATGAATGAAGCCCAACCTGTGGAAGCAAAAGTATCTTTTATAAATGAGCAGAAGGTGGCGCTGAAGATCTATTTTTCTCTGACTCGTTCCTGAAATGCAGGAGCTGCTGTTTACATGCAAGAACAACAGAGTTCAACTCATGCATTTCTGCATGCAATGAGAAAAAGACTGTTTAAGAAAAATGTAGTTTCATGTAGTCAATTAATTGGATGCTGAGAAGTGGCTGTATATGAAGGTGGCAAAGGAGAGAGCTAATATCTTGAGCTCAGTAAGTCTGGTGTTTGTTGGCAGAGAGAGGTGAAGAGACACCTGCGGCCCTTCACACGGATCATATGAGGATTTACACAAACACTTATGGCCCTGCAGTGGGAGGAGCCTATCATTCACACTGCTGAATATTCATGAGACGAGCGACTTTGCTTTAGAAGCTAGATCTGCATTAACTGAAGGAACATAGATAAAGTTTGAGGCAAGTTTAGGCTGTGGTATATTAAGGTTAAATGCCCAACCACCCACAATACCCCAACAACTACATTACAACCGTTCACAACACCCTAATGACCACATGACACCCTGGCAACCAACCACAACAACCCTGGCAACCACCCATAACACGCTTTCGACCACAAAAAACCCTGGCAACCATCCACAGCACTGTAACTACCACTTAACAACACCCTGGCAACCACCCACAACACCCCAACAACTGGCAACCACCAATAATGTCCTAACAACCACATTACAACCATTCACAACACCCTAATGACCACATAACACCCACAACACCTCAGCAACCACAAAACATTATCCTGGCAACCACCCAAAACACACTAACGACCACATAACACCCCGGCAACCCACCACAACACCCCAGCAACCACATAACACCAGCCTGGCAACCCACCACAAGACCTTAACGACCACACAACACTAAAATCTGTTAAGAAAAATCAGACCTTGTTAAATTGCTGGTTCACATGCACAAACAGACAGACTTTGGCTGTTGTGTTGCACTTCATGCCATGCTGGCATAAGATGCTGCACCAATTTAAAAAGTCAGTTCTTGAGTCTCCTGCGGTCGGTTTGCTGCTGAATTATGAATCATAAGCACCATCGCATGTTCTGATTCAGAGTCTGGGACATTGAACAGCACGGTTTCTCGAATCGATCAGATGAATGCAAGATCTCTGACATGAACTGTGGTTGTCTGCGTCACTGCTGCTTTCCTCAGCATTTCAGTGATTGACGGAGAATCAATGTTCCTTAAAGACTGGAAACTGAGCAAAGGCTACAAAAACATGTGACACAAAACACTCTCAGTGGGGCATTACATTCGCTCTGCTTGTTCAGAGAAAAGCAAATAAACTTGAGGAAACTGAACAATTTGTGCTTAAACCCTCAGAGACCCACATTCATGAATATCCATTTCTCCTAAATAAACAAACACTGATTTCAATAACCAGGCGCTTCCTGAAAACACTCATGGGGGAAAGAAATAAAATGCATCATCGATATCAATGCTTGAGTCTCGAGGGTTAAATTAGCAAACACAGATCTTAATACTCTAACTGGAAATGATCATCATCTTATACGAATATGACTTATAAAACAGCAGAGATTTGTCATCTGACCGGATTAGAGTCGTAACGTTATACGGAGCCGCACTGCAGCTCATCTATCAGGACAGTGACATCCTGAGCTCTTAAAGGTACAGCGTGTGAATTAATGCTGCCTTCATAAAAATGACTTATTGATAGTTTTCACATGACATCACATCCAACGCCCACCTGGAGAGCAAAACGAGGCTTTGCTCCACTGACCGCCAGTTTTTTTTTTACGCGGTTTGCATTAAAGGTGCACTAAGTGATTTTTAAAAAACACGTTTGACCACAGCGTCGGAACGAGTCCCAAAACATACTTGTAGCCAATCAGCAGTAAGGGGGCGTGTCTAGTAATGACAAGAGCGCTCAATTTGAGTGCATAGGATGGATCAACTATAGATAGAGAGAGATGGCAGATATAAAAAAAAAAAGAGAAAAAGACAGGAAAATATCAGAGAAACAAAACATTACAAAGAAGGGTTACGATCAGGCAAGAGGTAGGAGGTAAATATCGAAGCAGCTTTCCAGCGCTGGAGAGAACTCAGAGCGGGAAGGCCTGGAATCAGACGCCGAGGTTGCGTTGTTTCTTCTTTATAAGTGAGTAATGTTGATTTTGGCGAACAAAGTTATTTATCATTGAATCACAAGAGATTTGTTCCAAAACGCTGATTCATCCAGTAATGAAACAAGTATATGAGCGAGTCATTGAATCATTCATTCAAACCTCTTTTTCATCATTTTAATAATAAAAATTGCTGTCTTAAATATTTTATTTAAAATAAAATATTTAAATGCATATATTTTAAAATGTTTAATAATTCATTTAAATTAATTAAACACTTTTAAATAGACTGCAGCAATTCATATTGTGCCACACATTATTTCGTTTAGTTCAGAATCGTGGGAGAATCGTGATCTCTATGAGAGACAAAAAAAAAAAAATTGTGATTCTCAAATCATCCAGAATCATGCAGCTCTACACTGAACCATTTAGGGCATTGCGTTCATATTCGGGCTCATCTGCTTGCATATAAAAAGTATGTGTCATCAATAAGGTGTATACTGTTATAATATCACCGTTTTAAATACATTAAGGCACTTTCTAAGTGTTTTTTCACGTTTTGTCACACTGTTTAGCGACTGAAATATTGTGTGCTTAATATGGATTGCAAATGGACAAAACTTGCATTTTGTTGACATATCTTTGTCTTATTCTTTTGAGATGTGATTAAATATTTGTTGCTTTTGGTTTAGGAAAAGCAGTTCACAAGAAAACTAATTCTCTTTTTATATTGTGCACTACTTCCTAAATTATTTTCATATTTAAATTAGATTCAAATGAGATGAAAATGCTGCATGTATTTTTGAGTCTCAGTTCTGTACTGACCCGCAGTATTCCTGTGATATTAAGGCTGTTTTGCTGAGTGATCTGCAGGGATGCGTATCAGGGCCGTGAATGTCATTAAAGCGCGAGGCCGTGACAACTGCGACACTCGCTGGCTAAAATAAACACAGCCATTAACGGTTACATAACATCAGATGAAGCGTCCCGCTGCGGCCGGGTCACAGGAGACAGCAGATGACAGCGGCGCATGGACTCGGAGCGACTGACTGCATATGCACAGGGTCCAAGTCCCACTGGGAACCTTCCTGATCTGAGAACACATGGAAAACACGAGCAGAGCTGGACGGACTAAGTGAATCTCACCTGTCAGTCACAAATCTGGCTCATATTTCACAGTCAAAATCAATTAATATGAAATTATATTTTGTATAATTTATAATTATATGTCTTAAATATACATGTTGAGATGAAGCTCATTAAACCTATCAATGTGTCTGGGTCATATTCACCCAAAATAAATAATCATTCAAAAATATAAACATCATTAAAAAAATAAAAATAAATAAGTGTAAACATCTAAATAGACAGTTTAAATTATATGTGAAATGTGTTACATTGTTTTCATTTTGTGATTCTTTTTCATGTGATTTGCCAGTACATTTTTTTTATAAATAAATAAAAATCACTTCAGGGGATTTTTTAGCCCAAACATTTTAATAATAATAATAATAATAATAATAATAATAATAATAATAATAATACACTTGATGATGCTTCTTCACTGCTACAACCAATCAGTTAAAATTAAAACAAACAAACTGTACTTCGAAATAAGATCATTTCAGGCTAAGGTCATGAATGCAGAGAAACTCTTGAAGGCGACATGCCGTGAGTGTGTGTGTGTGTGTGTGTGTGTGTGTGTGTAAGCGGAGCTCAGCTGTGGTGTCAGTGACTCTGACACTGGCGGAATGTGGACTGAACTCGATCTCAGACAGACTTGTGACATCAGTGACCTTCAGAGAGTGACAGGAACAAACAGAGCCATGGAGAGAGCGTAAACATGAACACACACGCCGAGGCTGCACGTGCTGCAAACGCAAACACACATCAACATACACGAGCCCATCCATAACTTCCCTGAACATGGGCAAAGCTGTATCATATGCAATCAGGAACTTCTCCATCAAGTTAAACTTATCTGAACTCACTGGAAACATTGGTCAGTGAAAATGAATTAATTCAGGTCAGTTTGTCGCTGACTGTGTGAACGGGTCTTTATTTTGCTCTTGTTCAGTCAGAAAGGGAAGCCTAATATTGTGACTAGGGTTGTAACGATATACCGGTATGATGGTCTATAAAAATGATTAAATTAACTTAATTTTTTTTATGAAAAACATATATAATAATCTCACCCGCGTATATGCAATTTATTTCGGCTGCTGAAATGACAGAGACAGAGATTGTATCTAATCTCCATCCCCCACCGAAAAAAAAGTTAAAATTTGCAGTATGGGAATACTTTGGATATAAAAAAAAAAAAAAAAAAAAAAAAACACGAACATGGGGTTGTCCTTGAGGACGAATCCAATTTGCTAAAAATGTGGACGCAAAGTGGCTGCAAAAGCAGGCGATACATCCAACACGTTCACTCATATTCACAGACACCATCCCTCCGTGCAGATAAAGGTATGTCGCATTTATAACACGTTATAAGGCCGTATAATTTCCGTGATGCAGAGGGAATCCCGGTGCAGTACATGGGATTTACAGTATAACGTTAATCGAGGTTGTCACTTAAAACGCACAATCTGATGGATGGATAAATCAAAAGTAGGTATGAGTGGCGCTGTTTTATCTACTACATACTGAAGTATGCATGCATGACACTAATGGTGTTCTCAGCGTCTACAGAAACATGAACATCAGCAGAGCTGCTCTGAGAGAAAACCAGCTTTATTTGAGAAAAACCATCAAATACACTAAAAACTCAAAAGGTCTGCTACAACCCGTCAAAATAAAAGTTCAATTGAACTTGAAGTCCTGACAGAAATAAATTAGCATTGTACAATGTACTTAATTTATGACAACAATAATTCTTTGTAATAATTAATTAAACATTATTTTTATGAATATCATGTTTGTCCATGTTTTAACTTAGAATACCTCTGTTGTGCAGCACTTTGCCAAAAATAAGTGGTTAAATTTTCATTTGATAACATTTTAAAACATTAATTAAAATGTTAAAGTGTGATATAGATATACATAAGGCTTATGGCTTTATTTTGTAATTGTTTTTGTATTTTTTCCTCAGAAGGGAGGCTTACTTTCATTAAAATGATTTCAAGTTTGTTGCAATAAAGGATTTGTTCACTCAAATAACTTGTTCTTATTCTTTTAAGAGTCATTGTTACTGATACAAATTGTTTAATATATACACCCATAATGTGGTGGTGCACCATCTTGCTGGATAAACTCAGGGAACGTGCCAGCTTCAGTGCATAAAGAGGGAAACACATCATCATGTAGCAATTTCAAATATCCAGTGGCCTGGAGGTTTCCATTGATGGTGCACCACCACATTATGGGTGCCAGGTCCGAGCATTCCTAGATGAACAGTTTCCTGGAAAGTGGATTGGTCGTCGTGGGCTAGTTGAATGGCCCCCAAGGTCTCCCGATCTGACCCCCTTAGAAGAGTGGGAGAAGAGGGTTGCATTGACAATCCAACACAATGGGCAGCTCATTGAACACATTTTATAAGTGGTCAGAAACTTGTAAATAACTCCTGAACGAATAAAGTTACGTTGAAACCAAGCACACCATTGTTTTTCTTGTGACATTACCAATAAGTTCGATGTGTCACATGGCCCTCTTCCTATTGAAAAAACAAAAGTTGTATCCAAGATGGCCGACTTCTAAATGGCCACCATGGTCACCACCCATCTTGAGGAGTTTGCCCCCTCACATATACTAATGTGCCACAAACAGGACTTTAATATCACCAACCATTCCCATGTTATTACGGTGTATCCATATAAATGGCCCACCCTGTAGTATCGTGTTATAGCACACATTCTTTCTATCTTAGTTACGTTAGTTACCAAGTTACTCAGTTATCTTTTGTTCTAATAGTGTCAAAACACACAAGGTTTACATACAGTATAGACTCTGTCTAAAATGAAAGTAAACAGCTGAGAGAAACAGATGCTGTCTGTATATTAGATGCGTGCAGCTCTTAAAGGGACAGTATTAAACATGCTGCCGACTGTCATTAAAGGGATAGTTCAGCCTAAAATTGAATTTCAGTCACTATTTCCACACTCACATGTTGTCTTAATTTCGTTCTTGTGCTGAACACAAAAGATGATATTTTGAAGAATAAGGGTAACCAAACAGTTGCTGGTCCAGATTAAATTTGATAGGAGGAAAAAAATACAATGGAAGTCACTGAGGACCAGCAACTGTTTGCTTTTCCACCTTCTTCAAAATAGCATTTATTCATTTAATAGCATTTATAAACTCATTCAGGTTTAAAACAACTTTTGAGTGAGTAGATGGTATAAAAATAAAAACTTTATTTGTGGGTGAATTATTTCTTTAAATGTTAATAAAACACCAAACACAGAGAAAAATCACTCAGTACTCTTGACTGAAAAACTTTAATTAATTTGCCTTAATAGGAATCAGTCTATATAGTTTTATTACATTTCTTGAATGCTTCTGCTAAATATACCTTCTGTACTGAAAATAAAGCACTGTTTGTTTTATTTGTATATTTGTATTTTTTTTTCTAATTTTTTTATAAAGATAATGACAGATTTTTATTTCCGCCCACTTTGGCCTAAATATTCTATAAAAAAAAAAACATTAATTTATATTTTGTTACCTTGAAAGGCTTTGTCTTTATAATAGGGAAATAAATTTGGCTGTATTGCTCAGACAACTTGCAAAATAGTAAAACCAACATGACAAAGAATCGTGATAAAATCGTGAAAAAAACATTGTGATGTGATATTTTTGCCATATCGCCCACCCCTATGCTAAATTAATAAATATATATATATAAAATGCATTACAGTCATGAGAAGAATGAGAAAAGTGAAGTTAATTGTCATGAAAATAATGGAGTCTATAATAGACATTTTGCTCCGTTTAATTCTCCACCACATGAAGTCAAGTCATCTGTAAGCCTAGACACCGGTATTGGTTTCTGAAAAAACATTGTTGGTCGAGCTCTAAATCTAATTATATCCATCAGCTGAAGCCTTTAAATAAGTGAATGAGAAGTGCAACTAAAAACAACCCTCAGCATCGAGTCTGTCTGCATTGGCAGATTTTCTTCCCCTTTTTCTTTTTGTGGTCAGTATCTACGAGAAAGATGAGTATCGATTACTGCGCTCTCTCTATCTTTGTTCATCGAGCATTTCTTCTGCTGATAACCCTCATCCATAAACCTACAGCTACAAAACCCGACCAAACGCAGCACAAAAACAAGAGGAACATCTCAAAAGCAGACACTTTCTGTAAGACCATTCATCACATCACGTACAGCATGTTGATGAAGGCAGGCTCATACATGTTCTGAGAGCGTGAGGAGATCTTCACTGATAACGCACACACCTCATCAGAGAAAACACACATGCAAAACAGCTTGAACCAGCACTTTCTCAAGTCTCACATGGACAAACGTGTTCACAACCTGCCGTTCACATGCAGCTTCAGAGCGTTTAGTCCTGTTACTTACAGCACTGACACAGAAACACACCACAGATGGAAAGACACGTACTAGAAGTGAAGAGTTCAAAATTAATTCTAGAAGTAAATAAAACAGATTATTGCAGTGCATTTTACAAGAACATACTATTTCAGCCTTTCGACTCATAAATTTGATTCTTAATTTAATGTTTTACTTGCAATTTCTTTGAAAAAAAAAAAAGAAAAGATTCACTTTTTTTTTTTCAGACTTTTTGCTTAATTTCATGTTTAATTTATGGAAGGCATTTTCACCATGGGATAAAAAATTTAATGTAACTGCAACTTTTCTTTCACAATTCAGACTTTTCACAAAATTCTCAATTCTCAAAAAAAAAAAAAAAAAAAAAAAAAAAAAGTAAAAATTCTGAGAAAACAAATATTCAGAATTTTAAAATATTAACTCAGAATTCTGACTTCAGAATGACTTTTTCTACAAAAAAAAAAATCAGAATATTGAAATATAAAGTCCAATTTTACAATTCCATTTTAACATTTTTATGCCTTGGTGGAAACAAGCTTCTATATTAATTCAATGTGTTTGTTACTTGCTCTTTTCTGTGAAATTTACTTGCAATTTCTGAGTAAAAACTCATTCTTATTCATTAAATCCAACACCATTTTTTTTTTCAGTGAATACAATAATACAGAAGAGTATGTCATTTTATAGCAGAGGTGCTCACAATATTGGGGGGGGGGGGGCTTGATTGAGGTCAGTGGACAAAAAGTAAGTGTTGCATTGTAACCAGCTACATTAAAATAAATAACCCTTTTTTCAATGTCTGTCTTTGCAATGTTTCTTGTTTCCAATATGTTTAAAAATAAATAAAAAACAAAAAAAGTAATAAATTTTTAAATGTTTTAATAAAAAAACAAACAAAAAAAAACCATTGCAGCATTTCAGAGCAAAAATAAAACAAAAATGTTCAAACAAAACTGTAAATGAAAAATGAAGATGTGCCCCGAGAACAGGAAGAGAACGTGGCTGTTTGATCTGAGCTCACGTCAGAGCTTAAAGGGCACAGGTCGCTCGAAGCGTGGTTGGCATGGTGACGCTCTTCCCTACGGCTGAACAAACGAGCGCTTCACCTGGACTGAGGACGGGCTGCTAATAGAGGCCTGTGAACGCTACAGATCCTGTGCCGTAATTAACACGCCTCTGACGGATCACTAAGCAGGAGATCAAACCTCCGGTTACCATAGTAACAAGACGGTCACTGACCAGCGCTGCTTTTGCACATGTGCTCAGAAAGAACAGGTAAACAGACCAGAGAAACTACAGATAAACACAGGATTCACCTCACAACAGATGAAGCACATGTGAAACAGAGCTTCAAGCTAATATTCATTCAATTATTTTTGGGTGCATCTCGGTTTTCAAAAACTGGGGGAATCCTGGTTGAATGAAAATAAGAACTTGATTTGCAGTTGTTTTAGCTTATTTTAATGCTTGTTTTGTCTTATCAACTTATTACTGAATATAATAAAGCCAGCTACATTAACAGTAATACAAATATTTTGATGAAAAATAATATTTAATAAAAAGAATTATATAGCTATATAATATTGGTAACAATGGATGCCTGAAATATACATAAAATATTAAAAAATATAAACTAATTCTAACTAATCTTGTATTTCTACATTATTAAATATAAAAATAAAGGTATACACACACAACACATTTCCCAAAGCAAGTAGATAAATATAAATAAATACATGACTAAAAGAAAACAGTAGAAATCGTGATGAACAGCAGTGTTTAACAAAGCCTGTCTGAATCATTTTCTGAACCGGTTGATTGAAAGGAACAAACTGACTGATTAATTCAAATTAATTGGTTGCAGCAAACCTTTGAAGTTAAGAAAACCTTTAGTGATAATACTCTAACATTGATATCGAAGATGAGATAATTCATTTGTGTTGTTTAACACAGGGGCTTGATACGGCTGTCAGCTGTGATTGGTTTGTCAGCTCTGATTAAGTGGCACAGGAGCACTGGATCATCTCAATATGACAGCATCAGAATCTGCATGCGGCACACAGTGGCCCAGTCAGCTGAAGGGCTAATTAAAGCTAATTAAAACGGAGCGTTGTGCTCATGATAACTCAGAGCAGAGTTTCTCAGAGCCTGTTTTCCAGCGCTCTCAATCTCTGAAGGATTTCCCGTCACACGGCCAGAGCGTTTGCATGCTGCACAGACCGCTGGGATCCGCTTGCTCTCCAAGCTGCTCCTCCATGCGGCTCACGGGCCGAGCAACGCAACCGGACCAGCACATGCGGCCGCTGAGCATCATGGGAACGCTGAGAGCTCAAAGATGAGTCAGCACGTTGACAGAAGAGTCACGCCGCACACATTCATGCCATCAAAAATGTCTGAATGCTAAAAGAAAATCAGTCACTAAAAGAAATCCAAGATGACGGTACACCGTGGCGAAAAAAAAGTGTTAATAATAAACTAAGTTTAATTAATATTGTAAAAACATGAAGACAAAAACAAACCAAAATGCCACTGAAGAAAATCAGCAGCGTGGTTGAGGATGAGTTGGAGATCAGAAAATCCCTAAGTTGCTAAACAACAAACTAGGCTACTTGATCTGATGGATGAAGTTAAACAACTGAAGAACCTTGTGAAAGAGAAGGACAAGAAAATTGAAGGACTGGAGAGAAGGATTGACGAGTTGGAGCAATACACAAGAATGGAGGATTTAATTATAAGCGGACTGGAAACAAAACACCGGATGTACGCCAGTACAGTGGCCCAGAGACAGAGACGGTGAAGACGCCTGCCAGAGGAACTACAAATGCTGGAAAAGCAAGTAATCAAGTTCTTCGAAAGCCAGAATATGATCATTCAGAGCGATAATGTTGTGGCCTGTCATACCCTTCCACGAAGCCTGCAATAGTTGTTCAGTTTGTTAATCGGAAACAAAGCCGAGTTACTGAGGCAGGCAAAGAAGTTGAAGGGTACGGGAGTGAACCTGAATGAACATCTTACAAAAAATAATGCTGACGTCGCTAGATGTGCACGCATTGAGGAAACAAAACACGATACAAGCTACATGGACAAGAAATTGCAAAGTGATGATGCGGCTAAATGGATCTCCTGAAGAAGCCAAAAAAAACACACTGTAAGAGAACTCCAAGAACTTGATCAGTATGGATAAGTGAAGACTGTGTGAAGGAATATTCATATGGACTCAAAAGGATTATCGATATGAACATTGATAAGGAATTTTTGTTCCCATTTAGAGATGTTGATGATGGGGAATTGGTCAATATTCAAATGGACTGTGTGTCTGACCACTTACAATGTCACCAAGTACGATAATTTGAATTTTAAATCCTTCAAATCACGCGGATCATAAAATGTACGAGATTGAAAATGATATTGACCCGGAAAATCACTTTTTTAATGATGTAAATAACAATTGTTGTGAGTATTATACTGAAGATAAATTTAACAGAAATGTGAATATGAATATGGCATTATCAATAATACATTTAAATAGTAGAAGTCATTAAGGATTATTTGCATTAAATTTAATGTGATTGCTGTGTCAGAGACTTGGCTTGATAATGAGAAAATACATGAAGTAGAATTGGAAGGATATAATATGTTTACAGTAAACAGAGTTGATAAGAAAGGAGGAGGAGTTGCTTTGTATGTTGACACAGCGTTAAGATCTAACTTGATTAAAAGTATGTCAGTGACTATAGAAGATCTTTTGGAATGTGTAACTATAGAAATCGATATTGAAAGATTAAAAATAGAATTATTAGTTGTGTGTATAGATCACCAGGAACTTGTACGGATACACCTTTATTAATAAATTATTTGGTATGCTCGATAAATGGAATGAGAACAAAGTACAAATTATTTATGGAGATTTCAATATTGATTTGTTGAATCCAAATGGAAATAAGAGAATAACAGATTTTACTGACACTATATAGTAAAGGTCTATTTCCTGTGATTACAAAACCTAGTAGAATAACTAAAAATACTGCTACATTAATAGATATATATACAAATGAAATTTAAGGAAAAATAGGAGGATTATTTATAAATGATATGACTGATCATTTTCCAGTTTTTGCAACCTTTCAAAGATTGATCAAACAAAAGGTAGTAGGATGGATAGTTTTAAATTCGATATAGAACACCAGAAATAATTGCTGCTTTCAGTTAGGACTTAAAGAATCAAAATTGGAGCGAGGTTTTATGCAAGTAAAGATCCTAATATTGCTTATGATGCTTTTTTGTCCATATTAATCGAAAAATAAGAAAAACATTGTTTAAGAGGACTATAAAGAAGCAAAAAAAAAGAAAAAACAAACAAACCATGGATTACTAAGGGAATCGAGAAAGCATGTAAAAAGAGAAATTCATTATACAGGAAATTTATAGCAACTAGAACTATACAAGCGGGTCTAGGTGAATGTTGAAATCACCGAAGACTAAGAGTCTTAAATCTATGGAATAAATGTGATAAGGAACTAAAAGTATGTAATTCACTTTGCCAATTTAAGAAAATGTATAAAAATAAGGTGATAAACAATTATGACTCCGTATTAATAAATTGTGGTTGTATTGTTAAAAAATTTAAGTAATAGCTGGAGTGTGTATTTTTATGATTGTTTTGAATTGTGTTTGTACATTTTGGGAAATGTTTTTGTAATATTGTTTATTTTGTGTTATTTAACTTAGTGTCGCCCATTCAGTTAATTATGTATAAAGGGTAGGCATAATAAGCAAGGCTTCTGCCTACACCTTTTTGGGTAACGATGTATTTTTATTTATTTTGTGAAAATTTGTCTGTGAGGACCGGAATAAAAAAAAGTGCATTACAAGGCATAATGAATGCATTAAAATTACTTTTGCTTTTATAATGCATTATATGTATAGAATAAAAGCGAACACAACAGTCAAGAGTTTTTAAAACTCAAACTTTTTAAAACGTTGCACAGCATCGTATAAACGCAACGCTCGAGGTGTGTGATTCTGACTAGTGATGCAACGAGAAATATAAGATTCACTCGCAGTAAAACATTCAAGCACATCATTTGTATGTTTAATATAAATATATAAACAAATATAACCAAAGGCTTTTCCATATTATATAAAAATTGTACACACACACACATGCATAGATATGAAGCGCGTCTACAGGAATATATAGAAAATACAATTTAAAATTATTTATTTTAAATACAATTTTAAAAAATGTGCCATTAATTTTAAAGTAGCCTATGTGTGTTTATTTATATACTTTAAAATGTAACGTCAATTCTTATATTTACTCATTTATAAATACAAAATTAGTTCTAATTCTACCTCTTAGAATTTAAATATGTAATGAATATATATATTTTATTATAAGTGACTAATTATATAAGTGTAGAACTTTAATAAATATATACATTTACAAAGCTAATACACATTTATTTTTACCATTAGGATTTTCTCATAAGACATACAGGACAATCCTAATGTACACTATATTTAAAATATAATTTATAATATTAAATGTTCATTTATACTTTGCTTTTGACATGTTAAAAAAAAAAAAAAAACCTTTATATTAATACTACGCATTCTCTTGATTTGGGCTGCTGTCTGTCCCTTGTCACTTCTGTCTTTATCCTCACCAAGGTGACGTTCCTCATCTACTGGCTCTTGTTATCTGTCAAACTAA
Source organism: Barbus barbus (assembly GCF_936440315.1). Taxonomy (NCBI): domain Eukaryota; kingdom Metazoa; phylum Chordata; class Actinopteri; order Cypriniformes; family Cyprinidae; genus Barbus; species Barbus barbus. Next base: position 31,791,660 of record NC_136740.1, read on the forward strand.
ACTAATAAATCTTAATTAAATAATTATGTTTGCTGAGTGCGTTTAATAAATGTGGCAAGCATCTGACTAGTGCTTCCTTCCAAACGACTGAGAGCTGAAGTGAAGACAATACAGTGGTTTGTTCATCATTTGTGCCTTTATGTTCACTGCCAAGTGTTGGGCTGTGTGTGTGCGTGTTTGGCCCAGATCAGCAGCAGAGGCCATGTGTTGAGACGGGTCCCGCAGGGAGAGCAATGCATCTGGTGCTTGGACCAACTCACAAACACTCAGAAACTCCCCACAGCGACAAACACACACACACACACACAGAGAGAGAGAGACACACACACACAACCCTCTCTCTAAAGCTTACATAACTCAAGAAACAGCCATTAAGTCTACTTGCTTTCTTAAATGGTCTGGATGTTATATAGTGCAGAGTTCATCAGTATGTACTTTTTTGTTATTATACACATAAATATACACAAAGTAACATTAATATATATATTTAACATTTAAATATTTGTAATATTATGGATAATGTTTTAGTATAATATAATTATACTAAAACAATATAAAATTATATATATATTTTGCGTGCTCATGTATGAAGATTAAATTAGCTGCTGTCGTCAAAATGAGAGGAAGAATGAGGCAGGGGGGCATTTCTCATCCTCAGCCAAACACACACCCAACAGCCGGGCATCTGCGGACCTGCTGGAGCTCCACAGACCGCCTCCAACCATAAAACACCAGTGAGTCATGGAAAACTAAACCACTCCAGAGTTTGGAGGGAAAGGAAACACAAACTGGTGTCAAGAGAACATTATAGAACCGCTCTCATAATTAGTGCCGTTTAACTCAAAAAAATAAAAGAGTAGCAATCAAAGCCAGCGCAGAACAATTGTGCCTTTGACACATAGCAGTGATTCGCTACTGAATGAATCCATGTTTCTGAATGAATCAAGTGAGTCAATGATTCAGTGACTCATTCATAAAAACAGCCACTTGCTTAATTTTCTAAATGAATCAGCTGTTTGAACAAATCGAGTGAGTCAATAATTCAGTGATTCATTCATTTTTTTTTTTTTTTTAATAATTTAATATTTCAATACCCAATCCACCCCCCTAATCAGCACATCGTGCAATTAATTCGATTAAATATTTTAATGATTTGACAGCCCTTGCTAATGTATTTTTTTAGTAAATAATTGTTACTTTGTAAACGATGGAGCGGTCAGTGATTTCGCTGCGTTTGATTTTCCCGTGGCAGCTGCGGCTCTATAAACGCTGGAATCTGGTGTTGTTTCAGATCATATTTTTCACTCTATCGTCTCTGGCTTTGGCTCATTTCCCAGCTGTACGGACGACTCTATCTGTCCCATTGAGTTTATGGAAACTGACGACGCCTAAAAACATGACAAAGGGCTATAAAAACAAGACGAGGAAATAATTCAGATAGAAAGAGGGGACCAATTCACTCATGTCTGAACAGATTCTATATGACACCAGCTATACACAGCACTGTAAAACAAACGATGATAAACCAGACCTGCAACTGACATCCATCCAAACACTCAGTCAGACCCATAACGGACAGAACAAAACCAGGACTAAACCACCAAAGACTGGCTCGACTAAAAATCACAAATATTTTAAACAAATTCCACTCAAAATGCCAGAGAAGATATAAATGTTAAGAAAATATTTACAATCATTTTGCTGGTGATATAAAATTAAGCAACATGGGTTTTAATTGTACTTGGAAAAATGTTAATTTTCTCATTAAGTTTCCTACAGAACATGTCATTAAAATGGTCTCACAATCTTTCCTCATCTTGACAATTAATAATAATAATGATAATAATAATAATAAAACATTAATCTTGTAAGTCCTTTTAGAGGAAATACCCAAATCCAAATATTACTACTACTAATCACTTTTGAGAAATTGCACACATTAATAATAATAAAAATCACTTTTAAGTCATTTGATAAAATGCAAAAATATAATAATAATAATAATAATAATAATAATAATAATAATACAAAAAACCTTCAGTTTTGATGAAATGCACAAAATATACAATTTAATACTACTAATACTAAATGTCACATTTAATTTTTAGAAGAAATAATAATAATAATAATAATAATATCACTCTTTTACGTCCTTTTAGAGGAAATACACAAATTTAAATATTACTACTATTAATCACTTTTAGAGAAATTGCACACATTAATAATCATTTAATCAAATTCTTTATAATTTATTAATAAATATCACACTTAAGTCATTTGATAAAATGCAAAAATAATAATAATAATAAATATATAGCTAAGTCATGAGGAAATACAAAAATCGAAATATATGAATATTATTACGTTATGTGAACACGTTAATTACCTGAAGCAACAAACAAACACATTAAAGCTGATAGACACTCCATAAAACACAAGGTCAGCATTGTCACTGCACAAACACCAAAGCTTTCATTAAGGTGACTACATAAAGCACTTCACTGCATGTTTTTCTGGAAAATCAGATGTTTGAACATGAATGCAATGCAACAAATCAGCACACCTGATTCTGAGACGCATCTGCCAGGTCTTAACATGCCATGAGAAGAGATAATTACAGCATTGAGTATGCCTTTCTGTCTTTACAGGGCGACTCCAACACATTTTCAACTGTATAAGCAGATGAAAACAAGCACTCACCGTTGTACGTCACTCGGGGTTTTGTCAAGCACATGACCAGATGAAGGTCCATTTCATCTGAAGAGATAAACTTGGAGCAGACGGGGCACTTGAAACCTGTGGAGACGAAATAAAGCAGAATTACAGGAGTTCACAGTCTCTAGAAGTCTTTCAAGGATGTGCAGCTTATGGCCACAACTTGAGCTTAATTTATTGTATAAATTACAATAAATAGTTTGTGCCACTCAGAGAAGAAAAACACCAAAAAAAAAAAAAAATGGTAAACTACTTCATTAACTATTTGAAAATAAAAAACTCAAAAGGAGTTCATTATTAATGCACGTAATATTAAAGAAAATAATACAATAAAACATTAGCATGTATCCTTCAAATATTTCAGTGAGTGGATTCTAACTAAACTTGAAATAATAATTTTCCAGGACAACAAGAGAAAAACACTCATTTTCCATGTGTTTTCCAGGACTGGATTTTATTTTTTATTTTTTTTTAATTAGGTCTTATTTTTGTTTTCAATTTAATTTTGTTTTAAGTTTTAGTAATTTAATGTGTGTTTTCGTATTATTATATTATTTTTTATGTGGCTCTATGTTTTTAAATATATTATTTTAATACTTGAACTTTAAATAAATATGATAAAATTTGCCTGTGCTGAAATGTGTACTTTTGATATCTTATTTCAGTTAATGTTTATTTCACTTTATTTTTTGGTTAACAATAACCCTAGCTCACTATGCTCTCTTTTTTTCCTTTTTTTTTTTTTCTTTATATTAAGGTGATTTCAAATGTGATTTCAAATCATTTTAATAATGACACAATCATACATATCTATTATTAATAAATTATTATTCACTAATTATTGGTTTTATTAATTATTATTATTATTATTATACGTACAATTTAAAAAATGGTGCTGCAAAATTTAAATTAAAAATATTTTTATTAATAAGATATAATAACAATAACCATATGCATTTATTATAAAATTACTGTTTTAAAAATTAAAATTAAAGCATTAAAAAAAATAAACAAAAATATCACTACCATATTATAATTTTTTTGCCCCATTTTTATTTTGCATTCAATTGAATTAATTATGATTTTCCATCCACTGTGAAGACTAATAAGAAGATTATTTATTCATTATTATATAAATTATATTAATATCATATGAATTATAAATAAAATACAAATATTTAAGTTTCTGTGATGAATTGTGCAACCCAATTTTTCTATTTGTTAAATTCAATTGAATTTTAATTTCAGTTCATTTCAAACTCAACTGAACTATTAGTTTTTCCATCAGCTCCAACAATGACCAAATTAGTTTAAATGTATGTGTGATTAACAGTATCCAGCGATGAAATGCACACACATCCATGTTGGCATAAAAACGCACTCAAAGGCCTTGTTCTTTGCAGGAAACTGACTGGAAAAACTACGCAATCTTCAACGTGTGCGGGTGTTTCTCTGGGACAGACACAGCAGGAGCGTGATAAAGAGCTTAAAAAAGACACAACCAGCGTCAGTGTGTGTGTTATTCCCTCAGTAGATGCACCACACACAAACACACATGCAAACTCGTTTCTGAAACACATTTGAAACCCAGAAGACATAGATGATCAGCTGAGCTCTAGACACAAAGCAGAGTGTCTGTCTGGTCTAAACACAGCTGAACTCTGAACACACTCAATGATATGATTCACTGGCAGCTTCGTGTGACAGCATCGAACCGTGAGCACCTCGTGACAATTTTGCAATCAGCTGAATACGACATGCGCCGCCGTGGCTCTTCTGCATAAATGTGCTATTGAGGAACAGGAGACACTGGTGACATCTTTCAGTCAAGACAAATATAAAGACTGCCAAACAAGGACCTGAACACTTTAGCTACTTTAGCTTCATCTAGGCGTCTTGAAATGTTGAACCTCGTGTAAAAAATATTTACTTTAAGTACCCCTGAGATTTTAAGCTAATATTTTAATATTTAACATTATTATTATTATTTTAATTAAATATAATTTTTTTAAAATGGAAATGAACCTGAAATCTTTTAATGAGATTTTATTAATTATACATTATTAGTAGTAAAATGTAAATATAAAAAGGCTTCCATTAAAAATGTAAAAAAAAATGTAATGAGATTAATAATGATAATAATCTCATTAAAAATGCTTTCTTTCAATAAATTGTTCATATTAATTTAATTTTGATTAATGGTACAGATTAACAGTGCTGTTTTAAATTTACATTTGAATAACAATAACAATCATCATCATCATCATCATCATCTCATTTTATTTTGATTAATTGTGATTAAGTTTTAAATTTAAACAACAACAACAACAACAACAACAACTTAATCTCATTAAAAAATATTTTATTTTGATTAACTGTTTTTAAATTAACATTTAAATTAATAATTAATAATAATAATAATAATAATAATAATAATAATAATGTGTTCCTATTATGACGACAACTTATTATTATTTTTATTATTATTATTATTATTATTATTATTATTATTATTAACTCAAATATTGCAGATCCTTTAAAAATAATAAAATAAAATAATATAAATAAAAAATAATTATTAGGGCTGGGTATTTTGATTACATTCAGTGAATATAGTTTTAATACAAATGCAATTGATATTTCTAAAAACAATTACAGTAAACATCAGTTTACAAACGGTGAATTAATAAAAAGAAGAGCCACAGGCCTGTATTTTAAACCTATTCTTTTTTTGTATAAGGTCCTTTTTTTAAACAAAAATAGGTCCCTAAAAAATGCTCTTCTTAATTTTTCTGGTAATCAAATGAAGGCATAAAATATTAATTGAATTTATCCAAATCAAATTTATCATAATTTATCTAAGAATTTATCATAATGTAGTTAATAATTAAACCCCTTTATGTTTTGGCAAACAAAGTGCTGCACAACAGAGATTTAATGTTAAAATTAAAAAGAAAACAAATGTGATTATTCCTTTAAAAATAAAGATTTATTAATATTTATTAGTAGTAGTAGTAGTAGTAGCATTGTTGTTAAATTGAGTCTTAAGACTTCAGACTGATAAATAGTAATATTTCTGACACAGTTTCTGCACGTTAAACTAAACTTGTATTTTGAAGGCTTGCCGTGAGGAACTTACAGGTGGTGTGTATGTGATATGATGGTAGATTTCTCAAATTAAACGGTGCAATGCTAGTGAAGTGACTCTCAGAGCAGCTGGAGATGATATTCTTGTGTTTTTTCGTGAAATAGTGAGAAAACACCGCAAACGTCGTCCACGCTTTAGTATGTAGTAAACAAAATAGTGCGTCTGCTCCATCTACTATTCATTCATTGGGGAAATCATGGCGCCTTATGCGTGATGTCAAATGCTTACGCAGATTTTTACCTGAGCATTGCATATCATGCGTATGGCTTTGTTCTTGTCAACAATATCGCCGCCATGATAAGCACTGAATGAATGACAGGCTTTCTGTTGTAACATCGTGCAAGGTAAATAAGGGTGACATCTAGTGGAGAAGCCCTACAGGTTATGCAACATGTGATCAAGTTATCAGTCACTCAAACAAACACACATTTGGCTGATCTCATCCAATCTTTAAGATGAATCTGAACCATTCAGAATCATTTATTTTATATTAAAACTAAGAAGGCCTGAAATGCACACCAGTTGAGGATCAGACTGATTTCTCAGAATAATAGGCGGCTATAGAGCAGAATGAGTCAATGATGTTCACCTGCCCCAGGTACACAAAACCCACTTTAGACACGGACAAAAGCGCAGCAGAAACTCGACACCAGCCCTCCTCCTCTCATTACAGCCGGACCGGTGTTTAATGACTCCAGAGACTGTACCACGGTCACTAAACACTGAGCATTATTTACTGTAAACTATTACCGCTGGAGGAGCCCTGAGAGACGCTGGAGGAACACAGCATTCACCCCTGCTGGTAAATCACCCATCAAAACCACCGCCTGCATCTAATGACAACAATAACAACAAAAAACTCCAATAGAGAGTTTGTAAAGCTGCAGGCCAACACTGAGCTAAATAAAATTCTAAAACTTCTCCCGTTTATTTTGTTTGCACATCTGTTTTCATGCAAGAACAACTTGCTGCAACAATTTCTGTGCGTATTGTGTCATATGTTTTGGCACGCTACATCTATTTGCGGATAGAATTGTTGTGCAAATAAATTCAGACAGCATTTACCAAAAAATTAAATGAGGCACAGATTAGCGTTTGTTCATCTGGATACCCTAAATTTGAACTCTGATTTTGAATTGTAATATAATTAGAATTTTAAAAAGTAGAGTTTAATTTGACAATGAAATGACAAAACTGTAGAAATAAAAAAAATAAAAAACTATATATGCATACATTTAAAAACGAGCTACTTAAATGACAAAAACTTAATAGAATTAAAACATACATGCATATAAAAATACATTCAAAATATTAATAAATCTACAATAGACTCTAAATGATATTAAAATGACACTGAACCTATAGGGCTCTCCAGATTATTAATATAATCTACATTACATTATATTTCATTAATTAGCTACAATAAATAATGTTATTAATTATATAATTATAAAAAAGTTATATTTTTAAATATATTGTAAAAATATTTGTAATTTATTTAAATAATGTTTTGATATATTTAAAGAATAATACATCAATAACATATACAAAATATTGAATTACATTGATAAATATAAAGTAAATGTAAAATATTTTATTAAATAAATAAAATATTTTACATTTACTTTATATTTATCAATGTAATTCAATATTTTGTATATAATATTGATGTATTATAAATGTAAAATATTTTATTAAATAAATAAAAATTAATTAACGAAGTGGAATTCAACTGAAATTTCTTTTTGTCATTAAAATCTGAATTGAAAGCAAGATTTTAATTTTTTTTTTAATTACAAATTTTGCCCAGTGTGTATGTATTGTGCCCTCCACAAGTATTGGAACAGTGAGGCCAATTCCTTTATTTTTGCTGTAGACTGAAAACATTTGGGTGTGACATCACAAGATGAATATGAGATGAGAGATTAACATTTCAGCTTTTATTTACAAGTATTTTCATCTGGATCTGATACACAACTTAGAAGATAGCACCTTTTGTTTGAACCCACACATTTTTCATGTTACCAAAAGTATTGGAACACATAGAATTAACACAGATTAAAGTGAAAAAGACGTAATATTTAGTTGCAAATCCTTTGCTTTCAATAACTGCATCAAGCCTGAGACCCATTGACATCACCAAACTTTTGCATTCTTCTTTTGTGATGCTTTTCCAGGCTTTCACCGCAGCCTCTTTCAGTTTTGGGGGTTACTCCCTTCAGTCTCTTCTTTAGCAGGTAAAGTGCATACTCTACAGGGTTTAAGTGTGGAGATTGACTTAATTTACTTAATTGGAGTTAATTTTTGAGGCTCGTCTCCTATTCTTCTTGCTAATGATTGGTTTGCATCTTCTGGTGTAGCCTCTGTGCTTGTGTTCATGAAGTCTTCTGCGAACAGTAGATTGTGATTCCTTCACTCCTGCCCTCTGGAGGTTGTTGCTGATGTCACTAACAGTTGTTTTAGGGTCTTTCTTTACAGCTGTCACAATGTTTCTGTCATCAACTGCAGATGTTTTCCTCGATCTACCTGTTTGAGGTGTTACTTAGTACACCAGTGGTTTCTTTCTTCCTCAGGAGATTCCAAATGGTTGTACTTGCTATTGCCAGTGTTTGTGCAATGGTTTGATTGATTTCTCATCTCTCAGCTTCACAATTGCTAATTTTTCACCCATAGACACCTCTCTGGTTTTCATGTTGGTTACACATCTAGCTATAAATGCAGTCTGCACGGATCTGAAACTGAGCGCAGACATTCAGTGCTATTTATTGTTGAATAATCCATTAATAGGACACACCAGGGCAACAAAACACACCTGTCAGCCACATGATCCAATACTTTTGGTAACATGAACAATGGGTGGGTTCAAACATCTTCTAAGTTGTGTATCAGATCCAGATGAAAATACCTGTAAATAAAAGCTGAAATGTTAATCTCCCATCTATATTCATCTTTTGATGTCAAGCCCAAATGTTTACAGTCTACAGCAAAAATAAAGGAATTGGCCTCACTGTTCCAATACTTTTGGAGGGCACTGTATGTCTAATGTATATATAAACACCCACCCACCCTCAGATACTGATGTCAATACAACAACTACACCACGCTGTTCCTCTTAACAATCATCTCTTCTGATCCATGCTGTACATCTCCGTGTGTTTTCCTCAGAACCAATGAGAGGAGAGGACGCCTCAACTAAATCTTTAGAGGCAATGACAGACTTCACTCGGGAATGACGGCCATTCATCTGTGTAAAAGCCATGATTTGTTCTGAATGAAACATAAGAGGCTTAACAGATCTGATGACTGTGTCCTGCTGGACGATCCCTCAGTCAATGTCCTGTTTATAGTTCACCCAAAAATGAAAATTTAAAAACACCCTCAGGCCATCCGAGATGTAGGTGACTTTTTTTCTTCAGCTGAACCGAAAAGAAGATTTTTAGGTGAAACTGTGATCCATAAAATGTAAGTCAATGGCTGCCGACACTTTGTGAGTCAAAAAATTCATATCAGGCAACACAAAATGAATCCCTGTGACTCCTGACGATGTATTGAGGTCTTATGAAGTGAAATGATTGGTCTGTGCAAGAAACTGAACATTATTTATAGCATTATTACCTGTAATCCAGAGCCTCAGGCAAACAGTCCAGAGTGATGTCCGGTTTACGAACGAATAATTCTTTTGAACTGGTTCTTTTTGGTGAACTAGATGAACCAAATCGGACTGAATCGTCTGAAACAACATTGATCGACTCAATCAAAACTCACTTTCACAGTTCGACTCATCTGTGCATGTGTGAACCAAACACTTGAATGAAGGAGCCAAATGAACATTTTTATGGTTTCTCATTGTTTATGTGAAAAGGTGAGCTGGTGAAGACTAGTTTATTCACTTTATATGCTTTAGACAGGTAAGACATCCACGTTTCAAATCATTATTGAGTGCCTTAAGATAATTGCATATCCGTTGATTGAACTAGTGACTCAGTTATCTGAATCAGTTAAATAAAATGAACCAGTTCATGGAAAATAACTGCACAGACCGATCGTTTCGCTTCATAAGACCTCGATATATCTTCAGGAGCCACAGGTATTAATTTTGTGTTCCCCGTTAGGCTTTTTTTGACACTCAAAGTGCTGATAGCCATTGACGTGCATTATATGAATCACCAAGTACCACGGTTTTAGCTAAAACTCTTCTTTCCTGTTCAACCGAAGAAACAAAGTCACCTCCATCTTGGATGATCTGAGGGCGAGTGAATTAACAGCTAGTTTTCATTTTTGGGTGAATGGTCCCTTTAAACTGCTCCAATGGTGAACAGATGGGTGGGAAAGTAAAATAAAGAAGTCTTTGAAATAGACTGGTAAAGAGCAAACAGTCCATTAGTAATGCTGACTAGTAATTTGACTTCAACAATAAGACAATTACTGTCAGATTCCTAATTATACCACAATTCAGTCTGTAAAAGATGTCTGCACACACCTCAATGCTGTCATGTGTTTTCCTCAAGACTCTGAAAGGAAAAACAACTATCTGGCCTGTTCATCACTTCATCATCAGATTCAGACGCCTCACGTCTCGTAGCTGCAGTGATGAATAAAGACGAGTCATGTGACGTCATGCAATGAAATCAGAATAAATCATGTAAAGTAAAAACAAAAACAAAAAACCGCAACAGTTAAAAGTGCTCTGTATTAAATCACATGAGATGATGGTAAAAAGAGCTGATACAACACTGAAAAATGCATGAATGTACAGTTTAACCCAGTCAAACCATCATAAAACCGTCAAATTCCACACAAATCGGCACCATTAGTACATTTGAACGTCCTCACAATGACTTGTGTTTTTCATCTTTCATTTATAAGCCATTACAAATATAAGCCATTAAAAACATTCATTTCTTCAACACTATGTCATAAAATTATAACAGCTTCTAAAAGTCCAGTCAGCAGGAGCGTTTAACTTTAAAAGTGCTGGCAGTCGCACCAGTCCATCTATATCTCTCATCTCCGCTTTATTGATCGGCTCTCCCTACCGGACAAACCAGCTTCTGTAATGGTGAAATCAGGATATTTCAGAGCGTCTGAGCATCCGTCACAGCCAGATTGATGCTGTTCACACATGCAGCTCATGAATGCTCTCGCTGGGATTTAATGCCTGCGTCTGTGGAGTAACGCCAAGCGGCAGAGAGACGCAAAGACTGCGCTCGCACTCAGTCTCTCCTGGGAAAGAGCGGAAGCTGTTGATTTCTGCAGGAAACTACCTACTGCGGAAACACAGACTCGAGGATAAAAACAATATTCTGTGGTGGAGATATTCAATCTGACAAGTGGCCAACAACACATACGCGCTCATTTATGGCATTCAAAGAGATTCAAACAAGCTTTACATCATACACAGGTGTTCACACTAAAGCATATTACAGATCTGTATTGTTCTCTCTCCTGCATGAATAACTTAATCTGCAAAAAAAGCCATATATATGATAAAGTCTGCTAAATAAAGAAATGTTAAGACAGAAGATGAAATGAAATATCAGTGCACTTTGGGCATAAATACTAGGGAAGCATGATTTGGGGGGGGTTTAATCAAATAAAAATCGCAAATTAAAAATAGCCCAACTTCTTTGTAGGGCTACAAAACTTGGCCAGAATTTTATGATTAAAAAAAAAAAAAAAGTTATTATAATTGTTAATTACTAAATTATTATTGCTACTAGGGCTGCCTCTAATGACTTTTTATTTTGATTAATCTATCTACAAATTTATCGATTTCCCACAAAAAAAAAAAAAAAAAATTTACAAAATAATATTTTATTAAACCAAATGAAATCAAGTTTCTATGAAATCCTTTTTAAAGCAAAAGTAAAGTGCAACAAAGTGCAAGCAGCAAGTGTCCATCTCATATCCAAATCACAGTTCAGTATTATAGTGTAAGAAAGACAACATATCCATGTTCTAGTCTACTAATACAATTATAATAAAATAAAATAAACTATTTTTAAAAGGAGTATTTACCAGAATTTATTTAGGTGAAAAATGTAAATGTGCCATATTTCTGAAAAAGATTTTTTTTTTTTTTTATAAAAATCAATTAATTGGAGATGCTTTTGATTATTAAAATTTAATGAAACCATTTAATGGTTCCAGAAAATAAAATGGAAAACAGAAGTTGGTAAAGATAAAACTGTAAAACTCAATTAATTAGACAGGCTTATTGATTAATAAAATTTAACCGTTAAAACAGAGTATAGAAATGAATTTGGAAATAAAATTGATTTCATAGGGCCCTGTAATAATAAGAAACTGTTTTGTGGTAATAATAGACAGACGTAAGTGAACAATAGCTTTTAAAAATGACTTAAAGTACATATATAATAGCAATGATGCAATAATAATTAGTTCAAATAAAGTATCAAAAGCAAGAAATCGTGGTTTTATTGAACAAAACTGTTAAAATACATAATTTGTTAAAAATAGAGCTACTGCATATTACGCATTACAAAGGCCTGCAGGGGGCGCCGACAGCCTGATGATTGTTTTTACACATTACTGTGCGATCTAATCCGTTTAATATTGCCCAAGCACCATTTAACTCAAATGTCCACTTAATCTTTGATATTTGGCCATTTCTTTAGGACAGAAATGCTATAGCCACTGTAATTAAATGAATGTGGACAAACTCTATTTTGAAATCGCGATGTATTCGCCTGTTTGTGTAGATTTATAAATGATTTACCTTGAATATCTGATGAAATGGCGCACGATGTGTTCCCAGATGAACATTATAATAAACCCAAACTCACAACAGCATGCAGAGATGAGTTTGAGACGCTCCACATGTAAATGATAACAGTTCCTGTGGAGCTACTGTGACCGGAGCCGCTGTGAGACGCACGTACTTAACGCATGTAAATAATTAAAGCGCATATACTGTTAGAACTGCATCGCATATAATTATTTAATTAAATCATAGTGTTTGTGAATTCACAATTATGCTTAATTATGATTTTTGAATGGGTTTAATATCATGCAGCCTTGGAAAATAGTTTAATAATGTGTTTTATGGATTCTCGTCCGTGAAATGCGCGACTTCCGGTATTTTGCCAGTTAGTCGACGCGAGCAAAATGAAGTCGACGATTTTTAAAAATTGACTATTCGACTAAAATCGACGAATCGCGACAGCCCTAATTGCTACTACTACTACTAAATAAAATATATAAAAAAAATTAAAAACAAAAACATTACTGCTGTACGATTTCACTGTACAATAGAAAAAATAATCATTTAGGAAAAATAATTATTTTATAATTTATAAATCACCACACTAAGCCATATCACAATTTCGGTTTCATTTTGCTTAATCATGCAGCCAATAACAGCTGTACCAGTCAATAACTAGTTAACCATTCCTCGTATAGACCCATAACCATACAAATGTCATAAAAGTAGTTCATATGACTTCAGAAGATTTTGAATGCATCATAGGAACTATTTTTATGACACTTTTATGGTGCTTCTAAGAGCTTTACAGTAAAAGTGCACTTTCGTCATACAGTTTGGAAGCAACACGAGGGTTTATAACTACTACTCTTCCATCCCATTTCATTAAAACTGAACCTCATTTGTGTTCATTTGCAGTGTACCTGGAAATCAGATGTCAGTGAAACAGTCTCAGGTGGGAAGGATCGCCAAAAAAAAACCTACTAAGAGTCCGATAAACAATGTAGAGAAAGAGGAAATTTACTTCTGTTTTGTTCTTCTTGAGGCACGAAATCAGGAACTGGGAACTTTCAGAGGAGCAGAGGCTTTTTCACTTCAAAAGCGGAAGTGTGTAATTTCTGCTCATCACCACATGCAACTTCCAAAATAATGACTGATTTTCTCCAAAACATTATCCATACCTGTGATTGGTTAGTCAAATAGATAGCCCCGCCCCCAAACTCACCCCATTGGATGAGTCAATGTTGCGATACTCAAACAGATCCGTGTTTTGAAAGCATCAGAGTCACAGTTTTCCATTCAAGAAGCCAAACTATCTTTGACTTACTTACAGTGAACATGAAATTAAGAAATAAGGTTTGATTTTTTAAAAATAGAGAAGAAATTATACATTTCAGCTCACAGCTGCATTCTCATGCATGGTCAGTAAATACAATATACTACATATGCTGACTGGTTAAAGCTGAATATCATCTCGGCAGCATCAGGTGTCTTTATTAAAGTTTTAAATCGCACATCTTCTGTGAAGGAGAACCATGTCTGTGGCAGCAGACGGTCTCGTGCTCTCCGTGTGTGCGTGACTGACGTAACCGGGCTAAAATTAAATCGCTGAGACAATGGCGAGCGCACAGGCAGCAGAACGCTGGCTAGACAAAGACTACAATACCACAGGGTTAGACCTGCAGTTTCCTGATCATGTTTGAGAGCTCATCTGATCTGTTCAGAAACACAAACAAGGTGATGAGGATGCAAAACTACTGCTTTCTATCTCTGCAACTTTTCTTAAAATGACAATTAAATCAATTTGAATAAAAAAGTAATTTACACTTTTACACATATTTTACATTTAATATACAGTAGTGGCCAAAATGATTAGAACACTATTATATCAGCAGCTAAAAATGGTTTTAAGTCAGTTATTTCTATCTTTTACTGTAGTGTGTCAGTAGGAAATATCAGTTTACATTTCCAAACATTCATTTAGCCATTAATTGTAATAATCCAGTGAGATTGTGCTCCACACAGAGATCTGATCATCATCCAGTCTGTCTGGAATGACATGAAGAAACAGAAACTGAGACGGACTAAATCCAGAAGAACTGTGTCTCCAAGACGCTTCAAGAAACCTCCTGCAAAGCTAAAAGTTTTAGGCACTCGTAAAATACTATCAAAAACAATGTCATAAATAGATTTTCTTTATCAATTAACTTCTATTAACTAAATTAAATCAACATTTGTTGTGAGCATCCTGTGCGTTTAAAGCAGCTTTTGCCTTTTGTTGTTCAGCGAGCGCTGACTGAAATCTGACTCACCAATTCTCTCATCAAACAACAAAATACAGATGTATTGTGTGATGCAAGTATAAGAGATTTATTCATCAGACGTAGACAGCTTCACTGATTATAACGGAGTGTTTTTTAAAGTGCATAAACTCGCACTAGACTGAGTGATGATGTTCTTTGGTAATGTAAATGTTCTTTGTTTTCTATAGCTGGTTTTTGAATAACTGAGAAAATGTAAGCATTATAATTAGTAACTTACAATGTTCCTATTGAATTATCATTTTACAACAAATTCAGTCAGATTAAAAACATTAGGGCTGTTTTTAGCCATATGCTAGAGTTAAAAAATTTATTAAATATCGGCGATCTCATGCTGACGATAGGACGATATGAAATTTGAGCATGTCGCCCAACACTATTCCTCATGCAAGAAATTCAAGTCCATTCTTGCCATCTTTAAATTTCTGAAAAGTTTAATTAATTAATTTAATTAGACACCCTTTTGGTAACAAAACTGAATTAAACCATGCATTCAGAAAAATAAAGTGAACCCAAAACTTGGGAAAAAAAATTGAATTAAAAATAAAATGGATTTTATATGGCCCAAATAAAGTGAATTGACAGCTGCTGACAATACGCATATTATATTTTGAAAAAAAAAACAAAAAAAACAACGATAATTCACAGTGAGTAAGGCGTTTTCACAAACACACGTGCAGGTTTTCTGAAAGGGTTTAATCTGGATTGTGCTCTATAATCCCTCTGGAAACTGGATTTCAGCACAGAAACAGCCTCATGGAGCTTGTCTGCAATACCGTGTGAGCGAATGGTTAATTCTGAGTTTAGAGACATTATACACTTTCATGTGCAGATAAAAATAAAACATCATGTGGTGAAGTGACGCGTGTGCATCAGCGGCACATCTGAAGGTTAGTCCTCTTGATGGAGAGGCGGATTTAAGCGAGGGTCCCGAGGAGACATTTATAATTCATAAAGCTGTCAGCGCTGCCAAGCAGATGGACAGAGAATAAAACGGGTGTTTAGTATAAAAAGGTCAGCGCTGTCATACTATAAATGATTGTAAACATGCTACAATTTGACAAGGTGACAACATCAGCTCATAGGGTCAGATAAAGGCAAGGAAAGTGTTCATATGACTGACACACACACACACATACATGTGAAGGTTTCACAATCAGATCAACACAGAACATCTAGTGAACTTTTACCCAGTGTCCTAACTATACACAATATGGCAAAGCAGAAAAAAAAAAAAAAAAAAAAAAAAAAAAAAAAAAAAGATACATTACAGTGGCAATCAAAATTTTGGAGATTTTTAAAGTGTTTTTGAAGTCTCTTCTGTTCACCAAGTCTGCATTAATTTGATCAAAAACACTGTAAAAATGGTGAAATATTACTGCAATTTCAAATAGCTGTTTTCTATGTGAATATCTATTAAACTGTAATTGATATCTGTGATTAAAGCTGAATTTTCAGCATCATTACTCCAGTCTTCAGTGTCACATGATCCTTCAGAAATCATTCTAATACACTGATTTACTGATCAACAAACATTTCTGATTATTATCAATGTTGAAACAGTTGTGCTGCACAATATTTTTGTGGAAAACGTGATAAATTTTATTTTTCAGGATTCTTTGAGTAACAGAAATTTCAGAAGAACAGATGTATTTGCAATAGAAATCTTTTGTAACATTATAAATGTCTTTAATGTCAGTTTTGATACATTTTTATGCTATATCGCCACTAACCTGGAAAATATGAATACACACTTTGTATTCTCAGAACATAGAAATGGAAACACTGAGGAGGAGATAACAGCAATTCAAATGACATGATAGACCATAGGTTAGTTATCCGCAGTTCCTGTTTAGAGCTTAGACAGGAGGACATCTAACCAGCAACACATAAAACCATCAACTGCAGTTTTTAAAGCAACATTTAGAGGCGTTCACTCTGAAATCATATAGAAATCAGTTCAGGCAGGACACATTTATTTGAGCAAGTCAGCTAAATTTATGTTTTCAATCTCAAACAAATGAACCAACTCTATCAGCGATGAACCTGATTTTTAAAAACCACTAGCACTTCACCAGAGTTTAAGGAGCTCATGAGCGCAAATGCAGATTCGATGGTGATTATTCAGCAATCAGGAGGCGGCAAACCTGCCATAAACCCAAACCAGGGGAAAACGGCGAATCGACTGACGATGCCATCTAATGTGCCATATGCATTCAGCGAGGGAGACGGGACTCTTACCTCCTCAAGTGCTCAATTAACTACGACGACATGAGCCTGTCTGCACGCTGCAATCTGAAGGCATGATTTGCATTCGGAACATTATGTTTGCTTCTCTCATGCAGCCAAAATGCCACTCTTACTTCATCTGAAAGGTACAAATCCAACCCATGGGGTGCAATTTGGCTAAAATCAAGATACAAAGCATGAATCAAAACCTCATCAAGCACTGCTCTCAGAGAGAAGACAATGCGCATAGCATGCACATTTTTTACTTTTGACTTTGACATTTCCTGAAATAAGCTGTATACAGAATTTTTTTAACATACCATGTTATCAGAGCATGCATAGTTAATTTTGCATCAATTACGGCATACAGAAAATATCATGTACTTCTGTACAGATCAAATGGTGCATGCAATGATTCACACCACTGATTCCCAAGAAATGCACAAAGTGACAAAATGCAAATTCTGAATGCAATGGAAGTCACTCTGGATAAAAGCGTCTGTCTAATGCATAAGTGCAAACGTAAATAATTTAAAGCTTGTATGTGTGCATAAGACATTTTAATGGAATAAAAAACCGTGCGCCTGTGTCGGCTTGCAGAGATAATCACATGACTTGGAGTGTAATAAGATTACATTCCTGCCTTTATGATGCTGAGATGATCCAACCGCTCATGCATTCATGACTGACAGTCATGCTCAATAGCGTTCATCTAAGCATATGAATATGAGGATTTCAACAGTGTAAAGGCCTCTGGAGGAACAAATCAAACGATCTTTATAAGAACAATAGACATTGTGCAAGAACACAATGTGGTGCATTACAAAACGAGATCTGGTCATATAAAAATTAATGTTACAACAGATCACGAGCAGCTCTTCCTGTAAATGACAAGTCTATATAAAGCTGCCAGCATTTTCATTTCTGAAAATTTACTTTTGCCATGACGTTTAGTTCCCTATGAGTAGTGCGATTACAGGAATAGCTCACTAAAAATTAGTTTCTACATCAAGTTTAGAGAAATATATCATTCCATCACTGCCTCATCAATGGATGCTCTGCAGTGAATGAGTGCCGTCAGAATAAGAGTCCAAACAGCTGATAAAAACATCACAATAATCCACAAGTAATCCACACCACTCCAAGTCCATCAGTTAACATCTGCAGAGGACAAAAGCTGAAACAAATCCAGCATTAAGATGTTTTTAACTAAAATACGAGTCCATAATCCATAATAACGCTTCTTCCAGTGAAAAAGTGGTCTGGTCTAAATCAGGAGAGAAATCTGCACAGATCAAGCACCGTTTACAAGCCAAAACAGCTCTAAACAAATATGCGGCTGGATTTTGATGCAAGACAACAGAGGATGGACTTTTTGACATTCTGACGGCACCCATTCACTGCTGAGCAAGTGATGCAATGCTACATTTCTACAAATCTGATGAAGAAACAAACTCACCTACATCTTGGATGATCTGAGGACATTTACAGCTAATTTTCATTTTTGGGTGAAATATTCCTTTAAATGCATAAAGGGTCTGAGTGGCATTTGCAATTACACAGAAGAAGAAGAAAAAGTAGAAAAGAAAAAAAAACACATTTAATGTGGTTTTCCAGGTATGGGAGTAACAGCAGATCAGAGAAATCCTTTCTTTGACATCCCTTGAAATAATAATCAGTCAGGTAACAGCTAGCTAAACACAAAAATGTCCTTGTTTCAGGAAATCTAATTCAGTTCAAACGCATGATTTGGATCTTTTAACTCACTATTACCACCTTTGCACCAACACTATGCCAGTGCTTAATCTGGAACCGATCCGCTGTAGAAAAGGTGAAACTCTTTATAATCAACCAATCTCATGCACTGATACTCCAGCTACTTTATTTGCATGTCCCTAAAAAGAAACCTTTACTGATTTTCACTAGTGACTAATTGTTTATAAAAATGTCAGTGTCCAGAGGTCATGGAAACATTGTGAGGACTCATATCCATAGCAGAAAAACATACATATACATTCCCATGACCGTCTCCTCTTGAGAATAAACAGATCTGTCTGTTCTGCATCTGATTATGAGGCGTCCTCTTCCTGTTTATGCCCAGAGGGAACCGGCTGTTCGTTTGTCCTTTTTGTCAAATAAGTCTCTCAATATTGAACCATCCAAGGTGGTTCAACTCCACAACCACGATTTTCTGCAGGAACACTTTTAACATGTAACTTAATAAAGAAGAGTTGAAAAATAACATTAGGGTGAATAAATAATGGAAAACAAAAATCAGTCCTTTAATCCTAGTCAGACTTAAACCTCAGGCTCAGAGCTCTACAAACGCCGACAAGCAATATTAGGCTAGAGTATACAATATTAGGCTTTTTCCTGGAGTCATGATGCTTCACATTTTCAACCTGCCTGCCCTGTATAAAGCATCTAATATATGACAATATATATCTGTACAAGAGTCTCAAAAGAGCTTCTTCTGTGAGCAGCTCCTTCAAAACTTTCCAAACTTTCAACTCTGCAAATACTTTCAGGAGAGCGTGGAGTCAATCAAGCCTCGGCAAGAGATGCAAAGCGATCAGATCATGTTAAAACAAGCCTGTGACGAGACCCGCTGTGACTGCAGTCAAAGTGCAGCACGAATACGAAGCAGTGGCAGTGCTGGGTGATAAACCTTGTGACTAAATTAGATTTGCATCTCAACATTTACATGTTTTCTCACATTCATATAAACCATTTATACATTTTTTTTTTTTTTTAAACAATTTAAAAGACGCGACACACAATTAAGATGTTGTAATGTTGTGATACAGTAGAGCTGGTCCGTTGGTTCAACTTCAAAAACGGTCAATAACACGTTTAGGTCATATTTCACCACAAAATCAAAAGAAAATAATAAGAAATTATATTTTACCCTCCCTCCCACCCACACACACAAAATAAAATATAATAAAACAAAGAATTAAAACATTTCCTCAATTTACAAGTTACATTTGCCTTTGTGTTCAGCAGATGCTTTTTTTCTAAAGCAACTTACATTGCATTAAAAACTATAGGCTACATTTTATAAACAAAAATTGATTCGCATTTGCAATGAAAATGTTTTTTTTTTCTGTATTAAAACAGAATAAAAAAAATGCACTGTGAAAAGTAACACATTGATACATTACAGTAATCAAGTCAAATTGATTTAGAGAGCACTTTTCACAGCAGCTGAACAGAAAATCATGATGTTAATGTTTACAATGCATTTATCAGATCACAGCTGTTTGATAAATTACTTTTTTTCAACTATACAAGCAACCAAAAAGTTTTGATTTGCTATATAGGATCACTTTACATGAGTGTACTGGAAATAAAAGTTGCAGAAATATGAAAATAAAGAGGGACAAACCAACTTCATATAAAGAGCTGGGTAATATAGTTTACATTTTGCAATGAAAATAAAATCAGGTTCAGATTGGCTATATAGCAAATACTGCATCTCTTTGCAAATAAATTTGCATAATATATATCCAACTTTATATATACAGCTGTGCGATAATAGTGAGAAACCCATGAAAATAACCCCACAAATGTAAATAAATGTTCATGTCACTATATAAATTTCGTTCGAGGAGCTGATATGCGTCTCTCAATCGCTACTCGCTGTGATCGCAATGATGTGGGCAGCACGTGAAGGCCTTGAATGATTCCCTGTCCGTCTGATTTAAGGCTGTCCATTAGAGACGCAGTGAAAAAAAGTCTGACAGAATTGATGTCCCAGTCAAACGCTCAGGACACAGCTGCACAGTGGGACATTGCCTATCGATTCCTGGATCGACCGGCGGTGTTTAAACATGCACGTAGACTTCATAAAACATCTCATCCGTGCCAGATCTTCCCCACGACCTGGTCAAACTGAACCTACAGCGTGAGAAATGAACCATGCCCTGCTGACTCAGAAACATCACCGGCTGCTGAGGATGGATTAGGATAATGGTATACAAAGAGTGATGGTAGAAATGATTTAATAAACAGATTGTGCTACACTGCTTATACAGCATTGGATATATTTGCACATTAGGCATTTTGCATATTCAGCACGCAGAAAAATAGGTTGAAAATTACTTCACAGTGCTGCTTAACGTAAATGATAAACGCTTAACATGGTGTTAAAATCAATGTGTTAAAGTGACAGTGCACCCAAATAAAATTTAATTCTGTCATAATTAACTCACTCTCATGTCATAAACCCATATCACTTTCTTTTTCTTCTATGTTTTCTTCCAAACTGGTATTTTGAAAAAAATGTTGGGCTCTAACCACACTGAAACGCATTGACTTATGGAAGCTTGTTTCTACCACAGGATAAATGATAAATAATGTAATTACAAATTTTTCTGACAATCCAGATGTTTTTGTCCCCTCACAATTCTGAGAAAGAATAATTGCAAAAATCAGAAATGCAAGATATAATCTTGCAATTCTGTAAAAAAAAAAAAAAAAAAAAAAAAAAAGTCAAAATTGTGAAATTAACTTTTTATTTTAAATATATAAAATATGAAATGTTTTATTCTGTAAAAAAAAACAAATTGTGAAATATAAACTTGTAATTATGAGAAAAGTCAGAAATCTGAGTTTATATCGTGCAAATCTATCATGGAATAGTAATATTTCTGTCAATTTCTTTAAGTTAGTCCAAACTTTAATTTTGGCGGGTTGTAGTGAAGATCTTTAACTTTATGTGTTTTAATAAATTTAAAACAAAAACCTTGAGATATTTTTCAAAATGGCATGAGGGTGAGTAAATCATGACAGAAATGTAAACTATCCCTTTAACTGTTGCAGAAGGCCTTAGGCATGGAGCATGTGTGTGCATGTGAGAGATATCATGCGAGAGGTGCAGAAATGGCTGGAGATGGAAAGCTCTTGGAGCAGCGTGTGGAACGGAGCCAGTGCTGAGAGTAATGCAGAGGCGCTTGAGCCATAAAGAGTGGAGTTTGAACTGCTGCAGCAGCACACCGGGACAGAGCGGCCGGCCCGACTACTGACCCGTTCCCAAACCCTGTCCAAGGCTTCATATAACATTATCCAAAGAAACAAGTGTTAATGATAAATCCCCTGCGATGTTTGTACTGGTTACTGTATACAGGCCACCAGGGCACCATACAGAATTTATTAAAGAATTTGCTGATTTTCTATCTGAGGTAGTGCTGGCTGCAGATAAAGTCCTAATTGCTGGTGATTTTAATATCCATCTTGATAATGAAAGATTCGTTGGGATCAGCATTTATAGACATTCTAAACTCCTTTGTGTTAAACAACACGATTCAGGACCTACTCGTTGTTGAAATCTTACTCTAGATTTAATACTGTCATATGGAATTGATGTCAGTGGCGTTGAAATATTGCAGCAGAGCGATGATATCTCAGATCATTATTTAGTTTTGTGTATATTCCATATAGCTAAAGCTGTAAAGCCAACTCCTTGTTACAAATATGGTAGAACCATCACTTCTACCACAAAAGACTACTTTATAAATAATCTTCTTGATTTATCTCAATTCCTCAGCATATCCAATAGCTCAGAACAACTTGATGATGTAACAGAGACTATCAACTCTCACTTTTCTAGCACTTTAGATACGGTTGCTCCTTTACGCTTAAGGAAGATTAAGGAAAAGAGTCCAACACCGTGGTATAATGAGCACACTCGGCACCTAAAGAGAGCAGCCCGGAAAATGGAGCGCAGCTGGAGAAAAACTAAATTAGAGGCATTTCGTATTGCTTGGCGGGAAAGTACCCTATCCTACAGAAAAGCATTAAAACTGCTAGATCTGCTTGCTTTACGTCTCTTTTAGAAGAAAACAAACAACCTCAAGTATTTAGTTAATACAGTGGCTAAATTAAAAAATATAACATCAGCAGGTGCAGACATTACCCAGCAGCACAGTAGTAATGACTTTATGAACTACTTTACTTCCAAGATCGAAACTATTAAGAGATAAAATTGTAACCATACAGCTGTCAGCCACAGTATCGCATCAGATACTATAGATCCCCTGAGGAACAATTCCACTCATTCTCTTCTATTGGAAATGAAGAATTGTATAAACTTGTTAAATCATCTAAACCAACAACATGTATTTTAGACCCTGTTCCATGTAAGCTCCTAAAAGAGGTGCTTCCAGAAGTAATAAATCCTCTTCTGAATATTATGAACTCACCGTTGTCATTAGGATATGTCCCAAAAACCTTCAAACTGGCTGTTATTAAGCCTCTCATTAAAATAACACAACTTGACCCTAAAGAATTAATTATAGACCAATCTCGAATCTCCCTTCTCTGTCAAAGATATTAGAAAAGGTAGTATCATCACAACTATGTTCCTTCTTAGAGAAAAAATTATATATGTGAGGATTTTCAGTCAGGTTTTAGACAATATCATAATACTGAGACTGCTCTCATTAGAGTTACAAACGACCTGCTTTTATCATTGTATCTCTCTATTAGTGCTACTGAATCTTAGCGCCGCGTTTGACACTATCGACCACAACATTCTTTTAAATAGACTAGACAATTATGCTGGCATTAGAGGAAGTGTACTGTACATGGTTCAAATCGTACTTATCTGACCGCCATCAATTTGTGGCAGTAAATGAAGAGGTATCATACCAATCACAAGTGCAGTATGGAGTACCTCAAGGCTCAGTACCTGGCCCCTTACTTTTCATGCTTTACATGTTACCCTTGGGAGATATTATCAGCAGACATGGTGTTAGCTTTCACTGTTATGCTGATGATACCCAGCTCTACATTTCTTCGCGACCTGATGAAACTTACCAATTTGCAAAACAAACGGAATTTATAGTTGATATCAAAAACTAGCAATTTCTTACTGCTAAATTCTGAAAAATCAGAGGTGTTAATTATTGGACCAAAAACTTTTGCATGTAATAACCTAGATCACGGTCTAATACTTGATGGCTGCTCTGTAAATTCTTCGTTATCAGTTAGGAACCTAGGCGTACTTTTTGATAGCAATCTTTCCTTCGAAAAACATGTTTCTAGCATTTGTAAAAATGCATTTTTCCATCTTAAAAATATATCTAAATAGAGGCTAGAGGCTAGATTATTGTAATGCTTTATTGGGTGATTGCTCTGCACGTTTAATAAACTTAGACAAAGCTGCATTCAAACAGCATGCTAATAGCAAATGCACTGGTGCTTTGGACATCTGCGATGGTCTGAATTCAGATATAAAATCATGCAATGGAGATATCCTCTCTTTCACCACATCTCAGTCCTGTGGACAATCTCCTCAGTCTCACTCTGTCCATCAAATCAGATCTGGATGAGACCGCTGACACCGCACAGAGTCATTTACATTAAGTAAATATTGATCGACGATTAGTCAGCTAGTAAAACGAGTAGTCGTGGAAGCCCTAACACATCTCAGCTGCTGTAAATATGCCAACATGTGCTGTCACCCTCAAAAACACAACAGCAGCGATCATTCACCAGTTCCGGTAAAGGGAGCCGCACAAAGCCTATTGAGTAAAAGTTAAGTCAGAAACACAGAGAGCAAAAGACAGCCACAACAAACACTTCCTGACTTTCATTTAATGCGAGAGTGAAGCGGGAGGAAATCGCTGTGTGTTTAATGTACACATGGCTCAGCTCGGCCTCAGTGTTTATGTGTGTGATTTATGGTTTCAGTGTTTGTGGTGGTGGTGATGGCGCAGTGGATAAGACACATGCCTTTGGTGTGAGAGACCCGGGTTCGAATCCACTGTGAGACACCAATGTGTCCCTGAGCAAGACACTTAACCCCTAGTTGCTCCAGAGGCGTGCGACCTCTGACATATATAGCAATTGTAAGTCGCTTTGGATAAAAGCGTCAGCTAAATGAATAAATGTAAATTTAATAAGTGTGGACAGTATGAACACGGATCACACATCTGGCAGCCCGAGCTCATGACCGGCAAAGGGCACGTTTAGGGAACGTTCTGGGTTTGTCAACAGATTTGTAGAACATGAAGACATCATTAAGACAACATGAAGTTAAGAGTAACCTTAATTAATAGTCTTAAAAGTTTCTGTGCTTGTGCTTAATTCATCCATGCATGATTGACATTAGGGCTGGGCGTATCGAGTTTGTATGATATATTGATATATTCTTTATAAGCGATACGATATAAGGCAATACCGTTCATATCGATATACAGTACGTTAGTTTGAAACAAGCGCATCTGAAAATATAGCGGAGGACACAGACTGAGCTGCTGCGGAGAATGTGCACAATACAATTTGTTCTAAACATGTGACAAACTTTTTATATGAAGGGCTTTAAAAAACTCGTAAGATATAGAAGCCTATAGTTTAGTTTCAGTTTAAAGCGGCTCGCCCAGTCAGATGCTCTGACAGAAAGGCTGTGTGTGCCACTGACAAAGACTCGCTGTTTAATGTGTTTGTTTTCCTTAATGCATAACTTACATTTCACAGGTCTATTCTCCATCTGTAAATGTTAGAAAGCCATGGAAATATTTCCATTTTGCTGTCAGAAGTGCATGAGCTTTCTGCTTTGAGATTCTCCGCTAAAATTCACAGACTTCATTGAACGAGCACCGCCGCGTACATGCGTGCAAAAAAGACGTGCAATGTAATATGAGCGCAATTAACTAAAATATACATAAGACTAAAATATACATTTTGCTTAAATATTTGTAGTTAATAAACAATAAATGTGACATGTTGAATTTTACACTGTAGAATTTCTACAAGTAAGTGTATTTGTATGATAACACTAACTGTAAAGTGACTGTAGTGGGGTAATGAAAACAGCCTTTTTACTCAATTAGTCTGTGCTTTATTATTTTCATTTTTAGTTTAGTAAATTTAACTTCGGCTTTAAAAGCATTATTTTTGTTTTTAGATTGCAATGTAAGAATGTAATGTGATTTTAACCCTTTAACATAATATGTGCATATGGTTACATTCACTATTTGTTTTATCCAAATACAAAAGCCTATAAATACCGAGATATACACCGTATACCGCAAATCAGCCAAAAAATACAGAGATATGAATTTTTGCTTACATCACCCAGCCCTAATTGACATGAAAGGTTTTGGTGCAATGGAAGCACACAATGCATTACAAATATAGTCTGGAAATCTTTAAACGAGAGAGAGAGAGAGAGAGAGAGAGAGAGAGAGAGAGATTATTAATTTGTATTATATATTAGTATATTTTATTTAAATAAAAAGTGTGTATACACAAAATATAAAACTTATTTTATATATTAATATATATTTTTTTCTCATGCACATTCAGACATTAAAATTAAACAAATGTACAGAAATTAAACAAAGGTACCACAGTCACCATTGAATGCACTGCAAATTCTCCCATTGTTGAAATTTCACTGCAAAGCAATTTATAGAAATGGTCAACTCCTTAACCTCATATTCTATCTGTCCAATGTCATTTTAATCCGGTAATCCAACATTATTCCTGAAAATACAATTGTACATATGCCAAAGTTTCCTGGACCCATTTAACCAGACAGACCGTCACATTACGTTTCTGCAGAATTCACAGAGAACAAATTAACTGTGCAACATGAAACTAAACAAGAGGAACTAAATCAAGACTGCACAACAATCACATCAAATCATATTGCATTCAAAAATCAAATTCTGTTTTCATTTGTGTTTACTAGTTGTGCATGCACACATTAAAAAATCCTTAGAAATGAAATGCATTCAGTAGAAGTGATACTCCTCTCTGATCTCGACTCATTATTAAACAGCGTTTCCGTTCCTGCGAGTCAAAACAGCAAGATCTCTTTCAATGTCAATATCACATTGATCAACACTGACACATGCAGAACTACTGGTATTTCTATACAGTTCTCATATTCTTTTCATACTGTAAAGTCACGGTAATTAAACAATGAATCATGATCTGAGGAGTCTTTCATGTCTGGAGCACAAACACTGCATGACGCAGCACACACTGAACTTTAATACTTAGTTTTAGAGGTTTCAATACACCACTCCGAGCACTAGTACTAGTGATGACTGCTTTAGCAAACACCAGGGCTCGCAAAATCGCTAGCCCGATGTCCCGGGGCTATTGTGTTTTCCAGTCAGGCTACCAAAATGCATCACTGCCCTGCCCGACGGGCTACCTTAAATACAGGACTCCCGCAGGTCCTTAAAAACTCTTCAATTTAGTTGTATCAAACTTAAGGCCATAAAATGTGTGGAAGTTGTGGCCTAATGGTTAGAGAGTCGGACTCGTCATCCGAAGGTTGCGGGTTCGAGTCCCCGGCCGGCAGGGATTGTAGGTGGGGGAAGTGAATGTACAGCGCTCTCTCCACCCTCAATACCACAACTGAGGTGCCCTTGAGCAAGGCACCGAACCCCCAATTGCTCCCCGGGCGCCGCAGCATGGCTGCCCACTGCTCCGGGTGTGTGTTCGTGTGTGTGTGTGTGCATTTGTTCACTACTCACTGCTGTGTGTGTGCACTTGGATGGGTTAAACGCAGAGCACCAATTTCGAGTATGGGTCACCATACTTGACAATACGTCACGACTTTACTTTACTTTTTAAAAAGTTTTAAATACGTTAAATGGTATAAAACAATTACTTAATTATAATTTCAAGAGGTCTTACAGTTGGGGACGGAAAGACAAGAATGGCGATACGGCTGGATTACACTTCAAAAGGCAATGATGGCATTGAATAAATATGAGCGCTGCACGTTTCAAATCAAAATACGACACGGATGTCTTTATGTGAATGTATCTGAAGGGAAGCGACTGTCTTCAGAAACGTGTTGGTGGCATTTTCATTTCATCTGACCTATAATACCTAATAAAGCAGCATTTATGAGCGCGGACAGTGCTGCATTGTGTACTGGAAACCGCTATATTAAGCCGCTCCTAAAGCGCCACCTCGTAGCAGAGAATGAATTTGCATTTCCAATAAGCCTTTCTTGTATGGTCAGATCAATGCAAATATCAACCATTGTTTTTAAGCAGCAAACACACACAGTTGTAAATGAGATAGAAGTTAATGTGCCTTCTAAAAAGCTAAACAATTAGACAGTAATATTTATTTGTTTTAATTTAATATAATAATTTATATGCTTGATTTATCCCTTTTCATAAAAATGGTCTAAGGCTGAAATGCTGTTGTATAAGATTTTTGTTTTTGTGAAAACCTGTATCTGAACTGGAAATCATGTAATTTTATGGCTTAATACTGTATGTTACCATAGACATTGTCCAACCCCGCTCATACTGTGTTCATTTTACTTGTGCAGCTCTTAAAATGGGTATTGTAAATAGTGAAATCAAATTCCTTCATATTTGTTGATATGTATGTGTGTATTGAAAATATTTTTGATTGACGATTAGACCCCTATCTGACTTTCTATATTTAAAAATTTAAGATGGTTTAATTTTTGGGCTACCAAAATCTGAAGAGTACCTGCCCGAAGGGCTACCTGGGATTTAGAAATTTTGCGAGCCCTGAAACACTACTGATAAATGCCTATTATGACCATGCAAAATTTTGCATGATTTTGCCTCCAGGTCTGATGCAAACTGCACATACAGAGAGAGTCTGTTAAAGGCAGGATTCCCCTATGCATTTTGATAATTGAAAGTGAACTTAAGTTTAATTTCCCTTTAAAAACTCCCTTCTTGATCTCATCCAGTCGGTTAAAAGTCATACTTAGCCATTTCAACAATGTTTAAAGATTAACTTCAATCTCCAGCGAGAGCCTGTTACAGAATTAAAGTTCAATCCAGGCCACAACGGCTGGGGAAATTCCGTCTCAGAAACGCATGGCCTCACCTGCCTTTCCACTGGATTTGAATACGGTTTGTAAGAAACAATGAACAGTCAAAATTACACTAAACATCAGCAGTTATCACATTAAAACATGTACAAGCCATATTTCACCACAATATCAAGAGAAAAGATCAAATTAAAGCCTGTTTTACAACCATTACTTGCAAGTAAAGCCCTCCTGTAGCGCAATCAGTAGAACATGCAATGCAAAGGTCATGGGTTTGATTCCCAGGGAATGCATGAACTGAAAAATTGTCTGCATGAATTGTAGGAATGCACAAATGCAATGCATGTAATGCATAAATGCAAAGCATTTGCCAATTGCATAAATAAAAATCTAACGCAACTTCAAACCATCTGGGTATCTGAGTAATCCCATGATTCACAATGGTCATTTTCAATACTGTAAAACACATTTTAATGTATTAGAGTAAAAGAAAATACTCTGATACAATGTTTGAAATAAATCAGCAATTATTTAAATTAACAGTTTACCCATACATTAAAGTTTGTTAAAATGTGCTCACATTTTTTGTTTCTTCATCAGGTTTGTATAAATGTGTCTCTGCATCAGTGTCTCAGCAATGGATGCTCTGCAGTGAATGGGTGCCGTCAGAATGAGAGTCCAAACAGCTGATAAAAACATCACAATAATCCACACCACTCCAGTCCATCAGTTAACATCTGGAGAAGACAAAAGCTGAAACTAATCCAGCATTTTTAACTAAAATAAAGAGAGTCCATAATCCATAATAACGCTTCCTCCAGTGAAAAAATCTGGTCTGAATCAAGAGAGAAATCTGCACAGATCAACGTTTACAAGACAAAACAGCTCTAAACAAATATGTGGCTGCATTATGTTGTGAGACAAAAGGAGATGGGTTTTTTTCACTGGAGGAAGAGTTGTACCATGGGGCAGTCGTGGCCTAATGGTTAGCGAGTCGGACTTGTAATCCAAAGGTTGTGGGTTCGAGTCTTGGGCGTGGGGGGAGTGAATGCACAGCGCTTTCTCCACCCTCAATACCACGACTGAGGTGCCCTTGAGCAAGGCACCGAACCCACAACTGCTCCCCGGGCGCCGCAGCATAAATGGCTGCCCACTGCTCTGTGTGTGTGTTCACTGCTGTGTGTGTGTGTGTGTTCACTGCTGTGTGTGTGTGTGTGTGTGTGTGTGTGTGTGTGTGTGTGTTCACTGCTGTGTGTGTGTGCACATTGGATGGGTTAAATGCAGAGCACGAATTCCGAGTATGGGTCACCATACTTGGCTGTATGTCACTTTCACTTCACTTGTATTTTAGCTGGACGCAATGGTTTGAAGTTAAAAATATCTTAATGAAAGTTTCTTACAAACACACAGTTTTTGGCTTTACAATACCTTAACTGATGGACTGGAGTGGTGTGGATTATTGTGATGTTTATTGTGGAGTGGTGTGGATTATTGCGATTAGCTGTTTGCACTCTCATTCTGACGGCACCCATTCACTGCAGAGCATCCATTACTGAGAGTGACGGAATGCTCCATTTCTCCAAATCATTGAGAAACAAACTCATCTACATCTTGGATGGCCTGAGGGTGAGTGCATTATCAGCCAGTTTTCATTTTTGGGTGAACTACTCCTTTAAAGCCAGTACAACAAATAACTTACAACTTAAATAACGTCAACAAATGTGCACAATGCAAAAGAAAATGGTCCTAAAAATAGGCTTCATTTTCTTATTTATTCTTTCTCTCTTCTGATTTGGAGGCGAATTGTGACCAGAACCCGTTCATGACAGGTTTCCACCTGAGATTCAGCCAGTTAAACCACATAACACCAGTGTTTAGGAAACATCAGATTACTGAGCAGGTTCTCAGAAAAACAACAAAAGACTTGCATGACTGAACTGCTTGGAAATAACCGTCATCTCTCATGCATTTCTACACCTGATCAGAGAACTCCCTAACCACAACCTGTTGGTTCCTCTGAACATATCACAGTCTCTCACCACAGATGCACAGCATGCATCCGTTAAAAAAAAAACGGCCTGCAATGCTGCACAAGACTGCACCAGTTTAGAAAAGATCATCCAGAATAAAAATTGATTAAATCACATCCTTACACAGGTGGATTAAGTACCTTAAACAAAAAACTAGACTAAGTAAACTAGAAGGTAGAAAAGTTCAAACAGCACAAGGGAAGATCCACACTGTAAAAAAAAAAAAGAAAAAAGTTGAGCCAACTTAAAATTAAGGCAACCAGCTTCAGCAGATTTTTGAGTTCTCTCAACTTGTTTTAAGTTTATACAACAAAAAGCTCAGAATCTCGTGCAAAAATAAATTGAGCTCAAAAATCTGCTGAAGCTGATTGCCTTAATTTTAAGTTGGCTCAACTTTTTTTTAAACTATTACAAGATGAGTAGTTCACAAATAATAACTTGAGCTTGACACTTAACCTTTTTAACCTCTTAAACTTGTACACATTTGCATTGATATTAACAAAAACACTGATGTGACAAGCACACAATATGACTGAGTTGTATCTTTATAGCACAACAGTCAGTGCACGGCCTACGGGTCAGTTTATCATCACAGGTGGGTAGAGATCTGCTTTAACCAGCTGGTTAAAGACTGAAATTGGTTACTAAAATAACCTCTCAAACTTACATATACACATTTACATAAACATTTGCGTTGATATTATCATAAAATGTGAACTTCAAAGACTTGTTTGTATATTTATATAAGTAGTTGTCAGTACACTGTGTTCTGTGTGTGGGTCAGTTACTCATAACAGGTGGTTCAATATCTGGTTAAACACACACTGGCTGTTGCTTAGGTGGACTTGCGAACATTAACCATGGTTTTACTACAAATATGAATAATTAAACCATAGTAACCACACATTATCCATGGTTTTGCTGCGCTAGACAAAGTCTTACCTCCGAAGAGACGAGGCGACAGGTGAGCAGGTAAAGATCCTATCAGGAGTCTTGACCGCTCTCTCTCCCCGCCGTTCTCCTCCGGTGTGCTGTTACCGGAGTCCTGAGAGCTGTACGCTCCCGAGGTCGGTATATTAATGCTCGACTGGGGTCTTGCGCCCGGTCCCCCGACGGAGCGCGTCCTGGAGCCGGTATAGTGCGAGGCCACCGCCGCTGACGACGATGAAGATGCAGCACCTGAGGCGCCGTGAACGGGAAACCTCATCGCCACAGCCGCCGTTCTGCCGCCGTTACTCGACGGGAGATCCGAGCCGGAGTACGCTCGTGTGCGGCCGTTTTCAGCGGGACTGCTCTGTTTGGCCCCCATTCCTTCCGGTTTTAATTACTAAAGATAAACAAACAAACAAACAAACACACTCACACCGACAGCGAACAGGAGGCGTCGCCCCTTACATCTGACGTCACCGGCGCGTCAGCGAAACTTTTTGAGAAGGGCTTTAAATCGCCGTCAGCGTGAAGTGGCGGTTGCCCGCGCTTGTTTTTGCCTCATTCGCTGTTGTTTTCTAACTAACGTCCTCTGGGCCATGTCCTCTCGCGTGTCGCGCGTGGAAACGTGACGCTCCGACGCGACCTTTTCCGTCCAAACCGCGCGCGAACGGCTGTTGTGCGCGCGACTTGCGGTTATTAAACGCGTTCTTCAACTGCGGAATGCGAGAGCGAGGCGGGGGCGGGGCTTGCCGGTGACGTCATAATCCTGGGAAATAAACTCTAGTTGGCGCTCCTTCATTATTCTGCTGCTTTCTATCCTCTCACGCTCGTCTGCTGATGTTGTTGTTGGTTTATGACACATTTGAGCACTTTTTATACATTATATGAAAGCCGAATAAATAATCTTTCCATTGATGTATGGTTTGTTATGATAGGACAATATTTGTCTGAGATACAACTATTTGAAAATCTGGAATCTGAGGGAGCAAAAAAATCTAAATATTGAGAAAATCTCCTTTAAAGTTGTTCAAATGAAGCTCTTAGCAATGCATATTACTAATCAAAAATTACGTTTTGATATATTTACAGTAGGACATTTACTAAATATCTTCATGGAACATGATCTTAATATCCAAATGATTTGTGTCATAAAAGAGAAATGTATAATTTTGATCCATACAATGTATTGGTGGCTATTGCTACAAATATACCTGTGCTGCTCATGACTGCTTTTGTGCACTTTATTAATATGATTGCATTACAAACACTGTTACCAATGCACACAATAAAAAGCAGCAATGGAAAAAAGGTGACAATAATGTTAATAAAATAACATAACTATGTTTTGGAAAACAGTCATTTGTGAAAATATTAAGGATTTTTTAAAATGATCACTAATCACTCAAGTTCATCCATCTTTAGTGATGTTTGCTTATTTGCTTGCACTTTTTTAGTGCAAGCAAAGATTACAAAGATTACAAAGATTACTTTTTTACTTTTTTTGGAATAACATGCACTGATTCACAGTAAGACCAGGAACCTGTATTAAAGGAATACTTCACCCAAAAATAAAGGCATTGTATCACTTACATTATATCAGCACAGCAATGGATGCTCTGCAGTGAATGGGTGCCGTCAGAATGAGAGTCCAAACAGCTGATAAAAACATCTCAATAATCCACACCACTCCAGTCCATCAGTTAACATCTGGAGAAGACAAAAGCTGAAACAAATCCAGCTTTAAGATGTTTTTAACTCAAATACATAGAGTCCATAATAACGCTTCCTCCAGTATAAAAGTGTTCTGGTCTGAATCAGGAGAGACATCTGCACAGATCAAGCAGCGTTTACAAGACAAAACAGATCTAAACAAATATGTGGCTGGATTTTGATGTGAGAGACAACAGCAGATGGGCTTTTTCACTTGAGGAAGTGTTATTATGAATAATAATAATAACTGATGGACTGGAGTGGTGTGGATTACTTGTGGATTATTGTGATGTTTTTATCAGCTGTTTGGACTCTCATTCTGACGGCACCCATTCACTGCAGAGCATCCATTGCTGAGACACTGATGCAGAGACACATTTCTACAAACCTGATGAAGAAACACACTCATACTAATCTCGGATGGCCTGAGGGTGAGGATATTTTCAGCACATTTTAATTTTTGAGTGTAGATTAAGTACACAGACATGGAGTAAGAAATACAAGGCACAGATTTCTGAGTTGGTGACTGTTGTGTGTGAAAATAACGTGGCTCCACAGAGAGCTGAGAGACTCGTGTGGGCTATAAAGAGAAATGAGAAGTGATAAAGTCATGCATCAATTTGCACAAACACTCAGCAACAAATGAAGAAAAACTTTCACATTCAGAATCAGATTAGAATCTGCCAAATTATATATAATACCAGGATTTATAGACAGATGCATGCATCTCTCATTTAACCCAGTCATGAACACAACAGCTTTGCTCTGTTCAAGTTTACTGGTGCATCTGTTGTCTTAGTATTGTTTTGTGCACAAAGAGACTTACTGGGAAAAACACAAAACACTCATCAAGCACGTGACACAAAAACACAGTGAACTTTCTCTTTTTCTGCTCTGCATTCCTGCAAGAAAATGTAGTGGAAATTCCTGGAATGTCAAAGGATTCCAACCGCTTTAAAAAAAATAAAAAAATAGAAAAATAAATAACACAAATGTTTAATTTCATACTCTAATTAATCCTGTTAGTTGATTCTCAGAAGCTTCAGATCAGATTATAGATGATTTATTGCAATAATCAACATTATATAGTGTTATTATGTCCCAAAATTTCCCCAAAGTGACTACCTCGGGAAAAAACATTAAATTTGATGCATAAAACAATGTTTCTTCTGTTATATGCATGGAGAAATGTTGTTTCATGACCTCTCCAAACTATTTTTATGCACTATTCAGGATTTAAAAATACTTCATTACTAATTGTACTGTATACTTTACTCAAACACTGTTGAATATTAATACTTGTACTCTTTTTGCCTGTATAATACGCTTGGGTGTGAGATATAATGGTCTAGAGGAGTCTCATCAGTCAGCAATCTGAGTGTTTGACCTAAAGCAAACGCTGTAATTAAAGCACAAATGCTTTTTAATTAAAGCCATTGATTGTTGGACTTGAGTTGAAAATCCTTCTTGAAACAACCGCTGGGTTTCTGTACACAAGTTCCAGTTTAACTACATTTGAAACAGTACCCAAACTTTAGCTTTTCATTTCTCTCAACTTTTTAAACCCATGGAAATAGGGTTAAACCCATGCATAACTCACTTTATATTTCAATGTTTATATTTTAATTTATAACTGTTTATTTTTATTCTTAAAATATATACTCGCTGTTTATAGCTCACTTTATATTTAACAAATAATAATAATAAATACATAAAAAGAAAAAGATCAAGAGAGAATCCAACTGATGAAATATGAGACAATATTTCCACCTGCTGGCCATTATTAGAACTGCAAAACAAACTTCATGTTCACGTGTGCTTCACATTTAAAGTGATAGTTCATCCAAACTGTCATAATTTACTCGCTTTATTAACCTGTGTGAATTTATTCCTCTGTAAACACAATATCTGTGCTGCTTTTCCATGCAATGTATGTGTAAATAACCTTATTTGTTGTGCTTTTATGAAACACTCACAACACAAAATTCTAATGGAAACAGAAATTTTAATTTGGTGAAATACAGGGGGAAGCATTTTGACATTTAAATGGGTTCAAAAAGCTAATTTCCTGTGAACTGAGTTAGAAACAGCAGCAGAAAGTCATGAAGTGGAAGTGAACTACAGTGTTTCCTTTCAAACTCTTTCAGTTTGTTCTTGAAACCTATTTATATTTCAAAATATAATTCTACAATATTTCATCCATCAGTACATGATGAAACACTCTAATGTAAGTATGCAAACACAGTTTACACACACAACTACATCAAGTTTCAGTAGCCTATAGCTGGAAGTTTTCACACACACATAAAGAATATGATTAGGGCCTAATAAGGACAGGTTAGCATTGAGACACTAGTATTGGACATATTCTATTTGATATTTTCTGTTGTCAGTTTTAGTACTTTTGTTGTATGTTTTTGTCATTTTTATTATAATTAATTTAATTTGTTTTAGTTATAGTAGTAAAGTTAAACTAAATGAAAATGTGAAATGTTTTGTTAAAATATTCTTTAAAAATATTTAATTTTACATTTATTTCAAGTAACATTAAAAATTGTTTATTTATTATTATTATTGTTATTATTATACCCTGTTAGAATTTTAGAGTATTTTATCATTAAGAAACCTTAAACGTTAACATAACCTTCCAATGCCATTGTGCTGAAGCTATAAACTATAAAGCAGTAGGAAAACACATCAGAAGCATTTAGATTTGCACTCTGAGTGTTTGAGTGTTTGTGTGAGACTCTGATGTTTCAGACGGTTCCCTGAGCGCTCGGATCACCGCAGGTCTTCAGCTGCGCTCCAGCATCCGCTGCAGGACACCACCAACCTCAAACTCAGACAGAAGAGGGATGAGGTGAGGGTAAAGCACGGTTCCGTCGGGCCTCAGCTGGAGGAGCTGATGAATATACGGCGCCCGGTGAAGCCAAACTCAGGCTTTAGCTCATGACAGAGAATCAATCAGCTCCCTGGGAAACAACAGCCAGAGGAGCCTGACAGCTGCTGCTATGAATCAATACTGTAATACTGAGCCTTGTGTGCAGTTACTATTATAAACTCTCTACCCTAAAAAAAAAACAAGATTTATTTTAGTTTTTTTAAATTTAAATGATTTTTTAATATATATTATTTTATTATATACTATAATTGAATTAAAATCATTCAATTAAATAATATATTCAAAACAAATTAAATATATTTTTAATCAATACGTCACTAAATTATTTATTAAAATCATGTTTAATTATTATTAGTTTTTTAGTTTTTTAAATAATTAAAAATTTTCTTTTTTTTCTTTTTTTTTAATTATTTAAAATAATCAAAAACATTTTTATTTCCACCTTTTTTCTTTTTTTTTGTGCTGGGGGTAGAATTAAGTAGAGACGCTATGACATGTCCCAATATCCAAGCGACTACTAAATTGTCCTAGAAATAGTTCCTATACAAACAATTAAATATATGTGTATGTAACCACTGTTGTTGTAATTTCGGCCGCATCTGAAACAGGTCACACCACTGATATTATCTAACAAGTTAAAGAAATATGCTAAAAAAGAACATACAACTTTTACAGTTCAACTCTGAATAAAGAAAAGAGAGATTTAGAGCCAGATTTTTGTTTATGTGAAATTTAGCTAGCAGGAAACACAAATGTACTGTTACTATAGCTACAAATAAGACTTTAGATGACTTGATACTGTGGTCAAAAGTCTATCATAAATGTGGAAATGTTGAGATAGTTGGATGGTGAGGGGGTGCTGTCTGCTGTTATCTATCTATCATATTATTGGCGCAAATACATTTACATTAACAAATTAATATTTAAAAATATATATTTTAAGATATAAATTTTTCTAATCAATAAAATGTCAATCTTTTTTTTTTTTGAATTATTATAATTATTATTATTGTTTTTTTTTTCATGCATACATTAAAATAAATAAATGTACATCATATCTCCATCCATCCGTCCGTCATATTAGTTTGAAGACTAAGTGGATCCCTGGAGAACAATCTGAAATATTAAAAAATATTAAAATGTAAAATGATTTACTCACCCTCATGACAAAGGGCGTTTATCACAGAATGTCCAGACAGATCTTGCAGTGATTTTGGAGTGAACTCTTCCTTAAGGCTGAAGCAGGGTCAGTCTCCAGCAGAGGACAGTGCTGCCTGACTTTAGTTCTGCTGCTCAGAGAAACCAGGAGGCGGAGCTTCATTACTCCAATCAGTCACTCAGACAGAGCTGCATGATCTACAAACATATGGAGATTCAATTGATTTAAAAAAAACAACAACAACTGGATCATTCCTGTTCTAAAGGACTTCTATATTCTATAATTGTGCTTGTTTTGTAACTTACGTAATACATGAAAATTATATATATACCTGTGTATATATATATATATGTATATATATATATATATATATATATATATATATATATATATATATATATATGAAGAGTTCCAATGCACAAGCCTCTAAAAGCCATCTTGGTCAAAAATGTTCATAAAGTAATTTCACTTCAAATGCGCTAAATCCCAGCCTCGATCCATTCAGAAGTACCAGTACTTACATAGAAACCGATACATAGTAGACAGAAAGAAATGCTAATTTTAAAATTTTAAAGAAAAACGTCAGATGTACTAATAAGCTTTTGCATCTGAACTCTTCATATATATATATATGAAATTATAACAATAATTTTAAGACCTACACATAAAACATACATTTTAAAATATTTTTAATTAAAAAATAAATTAATAATAATAATAATAATAATTATTATTATTTAAATAATTAAATTGAATAAATTAACATTAATATATATATATATATATATATATATATATATATATATATACAGTCATGGCCAAAATGATCGGCACCCTTAGTAAATATGATCAAAGAAGCCTGTGAAAATTAATCTGCATTGTTAATCCTTTTGATCTTTTATTTAAAGAATAAAAAAAAAACTAACCTTTCATTCGATAATAAGAATTTAAAATGGGGGGGGGGAATATCATTATGAAATAAATGTTTTCTCTAATACACATTGGCTACACACTTTTTAAAAATACACACTTTTTAGAGAGGTTAGAGAACACCTGACAAGAGATCAGAGACCATTCCTTCATCCAGAATCACTCCAGATCCTTCAGATTCACAGCTTCTTCTCTTCAGTTCACCTCACTCATTTTCTACAGGGTTCAGGTCAGAGGACTGGAATGGCCAGCAGAAGCTTGGTTTTGTGCTCAGTGACCCATTTTTGTGTTGTTTTTGAGGTTTGTGTTTGGATTATTGTCCGGTTGGAAGATCCAAACATGGCCCATTATAAGATCTCTAACAGAGTCAGTCACTTATTGATTTTTTATCTGTTGGTATTTGATAGAATCCATGATGCCATGTGTCTAAACAAGATGTCCAGGACCTCCAGCAGAAATATAGGCCCACAACATCACAAATACAGCAGTATATTTCATTGTACACATGGGGTACTTTTTATCCCTGTGTTCACCAAACCCATCTTGAGTGTTTGCTGCTAAAAAGCTCATTTTTTAGTTTCATCTGACCGTAGAAGCCAGTCCCATTTGAAGTTCCAGTCGTGTCTGATAACTGAATATGCTGGAGATTGTTTTTGGATGAGCTAGTGTGGCCTTCACATGCCTTACTGCACCCAGAAGTAAACCAAAGGCCAGGTAACAGGGACAATGTATAGACATTTAATAGACCAATGAGATATTCATACATATCCTAATTAAAGGAGAAAGGCAGGTGCTGGCGTACAAAATTACATAACTGTATTTCTTGCATATATACATGTATCATTGCTAAGATATTTGTTTCACAACAGGACCAATTAAAAAGAAAATTACACAAACAGGGAATCACACCACAGATTGATCAGTCACCTGCACGTGATACACTGCCATCAGCACACTTCTGTGAAACTTTAAAGGCAATTATTGCACGTTGCCCAATGCCATTAGACTATAAAAAGCTGTGAAAGTGTATAGTTATTATTATCAGGAACCAAACAAACAAAAATGAAAATACAATTTTAAAGAAATACAACACAATACAATTGAAAACAAAATACAAAAAAAACACAACAACTGAACCCCCCCCCCCCCCCCCCCCCCCTCAGAGGTAAAGAAAACAGTGGCTGACAAACTCTCCTGAACCTCAAACGAAGCCTGCCAGATGTATCCTTATAAAATGTGATCTGACGCTGCTTTACTGAAAAAATTCAAATCTTGCAAAAAAGTCTTGCATATTGATCACATTAAACAGTTTTTCAAAAAACGATTAGAGTCTTCTTTAAATGCAGACAGCTTCACTCAATGGTTTTTCATTCCCCATGCGCTGTACTGAAATGCTGTGCTAGCGGCACTCCATTAACATTTGGTGTTTGCTCGTACAAATAGCTAGTCGCACTCTAATATACGTCACCAGGTACACATGGACGGCTCACCTAAAAACTATTTATGCCGCCCACCTGACCTACTTTCCCATGTGCCACACTAGGAGAATTTATCTTGAAACAACATGTGGTGATGTTGGTGCTGTTTGCCAATTTTCTTTTAAGGTTTTCTGACCCCGAGACTCAACTAATTTCTGCAGTTCTCCAGCTGTGGTCCTTGGAGAGTCTTTATCCACTCAAACTCTCCTTCTCACCGTGCATTAGGACGATAGAGACACACGTCCTCTTCCAGGCAGTTTCATAACATTTTATGTTGATTGGAAATTCTTAATTATTGCCCTGATTTTCACTGCTCTAGCTCTTTTCTTAAAGCCACTTCACTAATTTGTGAAGCTCAGTTATCTTTTGCTGCACATCAGAAATATATTCTTTGTTTTTTCTCATTGTGATGGATGATTAAGGGAATTTGGGCTTTGTTTTCCCTTCTATTTATATTTCTGTGAAACAGGAAGCCATGGCTGGATAATTTCATGTTCATAATCACCCTGGAGTGCTCAAAATTGTGAATATGAATGGGAATATACTTCAGAGATATTTTACTCATAACAGTTTCTAGGGGCGCCAATAATTGTGTCCAATATGTATTTGAGGAAAAACAATTATTTCATAATTATATTTCCCCCATTTTACATTCTTATTATCTAATGAAAGGTTAGATTTTTGTGAATTTGTTAAATAAAAGATCAAAAGGTTTAACAATACAGATTAATTTTCACAGCCTTCTTTGATCATACTGTATTTACCAAGGGTGCCGATATTTTTGGTCATGACTGTATATATATATATATATATATATATATATATATATATATATATATATATATATATATATATATATCAATAAATGTACATAAACATTTTTATAATTATTTTAAAATTATTGTTATTATTTTATGTAAATACATACATTGAAATAAAAATATCTATCTATCTATCTATCTATCTATCTATCTATCTATCTATCTATCTATCTATCTATCTATCTATCTATCTATCTATCTATCTAAAAAATATCTGTATTTATTTATATTTATTTTAGGAGAAATTATTTATAAATCAAATTAATCTTTTTTTTTTTTTCTTTAGGGGCTGGTTGGGGTTAATCCTATATTTTTTAAGCTCAAATTTTTCTCTGATTACCTAGAATAAGAAGCAGAGGTCCGATGTAAATCGGCTCTTCTGACGGACATGGATCGGTGTTTCAGTCCGTCCATGTATGTGGGAGTTCTGGGAA
Organism: Barbus barbus; assembly: GCF_936440315.1. NCBI lineage: Eukaryota > Metazoa > Chordata > Actinopteri > Cypriniformes > Cyprinidae > Barbus > Barbus barbus. Next base: position 31,832,982 of record NC_136740.1, read on the forward strand.
CGGAGGAGGAACAGGATTAAGGTTCAATTAAAACACTGATGATCTCAGATGACCCATTAATTCTACAGCATGCTTCTGGACTTTTGGGCTCAAGACCCCTGATGAAAAGCAAATATAATGAAACACACTGTGTCTCCTGCTGCAATCTCTGACGGGGTCAGGAGGGCACTGCGCTGACACACACTCCTGACAAGGTCTCACACACACTCACACACACACACACACACTGCATTAATGAGGACTCATCTCACTGATGATTTTATATGTAGGTGATGATATTTGCTAAAGCTCAACCCTAACAAACCCCTAAGGGAAAAAAGAAAAAGAAAAATTATCCACAAAGATAAATATATCCAAATAAATATATATTTTTAAATTATCTTTAATATACACATTAGTATATAGTATTAAATTATTATTGTTATTTTTGTTTTGGATTGAAATATTTTAAAACATATTTTAATATTTAATTAAATATTTAAAAATTAATATTTAAATATTAAAAATAAATCAGTACATAAGTATTTTTTTTAATCCTCCAAAAATTATCTAATGTAAGTATCTAATGTAAGTATTTAATGAATAAGTACTAGTATCTCTAAAAAGTTAGCACCTAAAGAATAAGCACTACTAGCTAATAGTACTAGCATTTAATTCAATAGATACTAGTAGCTAAAAAAGGTCTAGTAGTTAAAATACACTCTTAAAAAAATCTGTAAAAATAGGGCATAATGAATGTACTGTATAATATGAAGGATTGTTTCTGTATTGATTTTTTACAGGTGTTTTACCAGTATTTAGAATTTTTCACTTCATTGCATTGTGTTTTAGAGTTAACAGAAATGCCCGTAAAATGAATGAATAATGTCATGTTTAATGAGCTGCCAGTACATTTTCTGTTATTTTACGGATTAATTTTTTAAAGTGTATATTCTAGTAGATTTTAAGGGTTAAATCAGCTTGCCACAGAATATCAGCCTGCATTAGAGATTCTGTTGGCCAATCTGAGCACAATGAGGGAATTACAGGCTACAGATTACAGTGATAAGAGCAGAGAAGATTTGCACATTATCAAAGTATTCATATGTCTGTCTTTCAGGCCCAACATTCCTCATGAGCATCAAACGGGCAAAAATGTGCTTATTAATTGCCTGGAATTTTTCTCCATGATTCCAAGTCAATTTAGACTGAGATGTCAATCAGGAGGATTAGGCTTGTTTGTCATCGCTGTGGCGCCGACCGCAGAAAAACGAATAAATAGGTAGATTATGCCATCAGAAATTTGGACTGATTTCATTACAATTTCATCATGGCCTCGTCTCAAATCTCTAAATTGCTTATTAAGCCGGATTTTAATGCGTGTTCCTCTGTCAACACTTCAAATAAGGCTGATATTAGGGCACTTGCTCATTTTTTCAGGCATGGGAGGGAAAAACCTTGTGCTGTTTTACCTTGGTGCTGTTTCTGTAAATAAATGGATTGAAATTCGAATTTTAAATAAATGTCATTTTTTAAAACTTTTAAAAAAAATGCATTTAAATGAATGAATTAATAAATGAAAAGGTTATGCTGACTAACACTAAACTTAAAAAAAAGAAAATGAAATACAAATAAATTAACTCTAAATAGGAATGCATAATGCTTAAATAACACTGCCATGAATTTGTATTGCACTGATACATCAGTTTACATTATTACATTAATGTATATTTTGAATGCAATGTAAGCTCAGGATAAAAGTGTCTGTAAATGTAAAGCATATAAGGTCAATATGTGTCTTTTCCAGAATGAATTGTTAATGTGAACGAGCAGGTACAGTAATCTCAAGCACAATGGCACTATATTAAGGCACTGGCAATGCACTGACATGAATCAAACCTCTCTCAGGTCCAAATGAGCTCAAGCTGCTGCAGGCGCCAACATTTATATCAGTGCTTTTCACTTTGGAGGCCGTTTGCTGTTTATTTTCCGTCTGTGGGACAGTTGAAAGACGTCTGTGTTTGCCGGATGCTGCGAGCACGGATGGAGGTCCACGTTTGGACTGGAATAAGAGAAAAATGTGCGTTCAAGCAGAGCGACGTCCAAACGCAACACTCAGAGCTCATCATCGTCACTTCATGATCACCGAAGCTGCATTCACACTCCACCCTTCGCCTTGACTGATGGAAAACATTAAGAACATGTTGAAAGGTCCTGTTAGTCGTCACTCTCTTTGAGTTCACACCAGCAGAAACACTGCCAGAAACTCCAGCGGCGAAGCCTTCCAAGAAATGAAGATGAAAAATACACTCAAACATGCTTGCATCGAGCTGGAGCCCATTCAGTCTATCATAAAATAAATGGCTTGTGTTCAGGGGTGTTACTGTTTCCCGTCTTTCACCTCAAACACAAGATCTGCTGCACCAGTAATGCATTTACATTCATTAAAGGAAGTATAATTATAAGATATTATCAGATTCACGAAGGGAAGTTGATAAAAAGCTAATAATTAATTACAAAAAATGTTAAATTAAAAGAAATAATAAAAAAACTGTTACTAAAAATTATTTTTTTAAATATTTAAAAATGTTCACCTGCATGTCCTAAGACCACTGACAATTATCAAACACTGTGAACATGTTGCTAAATTATTGAAATATTAAATCTCAAGGATACTTTAAAATTACTTATATTTTTGAAATTATTATAAATATATTATATATATGTATTTACTATCTTCTAAAATTATTATAAATTATGCAAAAATTTGAAAAATATTTACAAATTATACCAGTAATTATTATTTAGAATAAGTATACTTGAATATTAATAATTGTTTAATATTAGAAAAGAAACAATTCATAAAATAATAATTAATCAATAATAAATTAATTATAATAATAATTAAATTAATAATAAATTAATCACTCATCAGAGAACTGTAAACATACAAATATTGTTACATGATTATTATATTATAACATTTGTTTATAATACTTAGATTATTATGGAATGATATATTAATAAATATATAAACTTTGTTAATAATTAGTCAATATTTGAAAATAAACAATACATTTTATTTGAAAATAAACAATAATACATAAAATATTAAACATTCTAATGAAATATTAACTTCAAATCTCAGGGATACTTTAAGTAAATATTTTGTTCAGGAACCCCCATTGTAGAAAATAATTTTTAATAAAAAAATTCTCCGTAGAGTAGCTATCGCTAGGAGAGTGATAAACGCTATACAATACTCGCCGATGACAGAGAGGAAGTCCAAGGCTTATAAAGCGTTTGTGATTGTGTGATCAGCTGTGTAATCAGAGCAATGTGAGATTGGTGACAGCTGCGTGTCGTCAGTGCAATGGATGATGGGAAATGTAGTCCAATGGTGAAGTGCAACAGTGTTGTAGTGCAAGAGTCCATGTGGTGAGCGGGTGACCTCTGGTGGCGAGTGAACGGAAGTTCATGGACCGGATTCGTGACACCTTTCATGAACCCCAGATTGAAAAACCCAGATCGATAAAATATCCTCATAATTATGCTTCTTCTATTTAATGTAAACACAGTCTGCTATAATTTTATTCAGTTTATTTATTTATTTTTTAAGTTACAAGTTAAACGAAAATGAGAAATGCTGTCTTGGCAACTAGCTGAAATAATTTTATTTTTATATATATATATTTTTGTTTTTATATTTTAATATAAATTATTTTATATTTTGTTTTATTAAAATGTATTGCATTTTATGTTTATATCAAGTTTTTTTTGTAAGGTTTTAGTTTTAGTTAACAATTATAATCCTGTTCTAAGTGGCTGATTATCATAAAATTCTGGCCAAAAATGATCAAAAACTTTTTTTTTGGCAGATACGTGACTCGTTTTCATTTTCAGGCGTGACCCATAATAACTTATTGTGAATGTAATGTCCAATATTTCATTTTCTTTTCCTGCAGCTCACAAGTGTTAATGAATGAATGAAACATTGCTTCAGCTGGTGCATTGAAGAAATTATCTAAGCTTGTTTAAATGTACACGTCATCTGCATGTGTGTGATCGACAGACATAAAAATAGAGAAGAAAGAATGAATGAAGAGCAAATGTGTGTGTGGTTTTCTGCAAAGCTTGTTTAGAATTCATAATTGCTTTGGCCTGCTGTATGAAAGCAGTTCCATCTGCTGGAATCACGCATGTGAGGTGAGAGACGGGAACACGCACACGCTAGACATACAGAAGAGCATGCACACAAACTTATGCTGGAGATCATGCATGTGCACATGCGTATAACATACTGAACACACAGCTTCAGGGCTTCTGCAATACGACTCACTGATCACAACGGGATCACACACAGCGCTCATACAGCTCAACACACACACACACACACACACACACACGTCGCACGCACACACACAGTCTGGTCAGATATCCTTGTAGGGACTCTCCATAGGCGTAATGGTTGTTATACTGTACAAACCGTATTTTCTATCGCCCTACACCAACCCTACACCTAAAACTACCCCTTACAGGAAACTACAGGCATTTTTACTTTCTCAAAAAAACTCATTCTGTATGATTTATAAACTTTTGTACCACTGGAGACCTCAATTTAGGTCCCCACTGAGACATGAGTCCCCATGATTCTGTGTGTATTCAGGTTTAAGTCCCCACAGGGATATATAAACCTGCACGCACGCACACACACACACACACACACACACACACACACACACACACACACGCACACACTTGTGCAGGAATCACCCTAGTATCATGATGGTCCAATAAAGATTTTGTTCAGTTATTAGAGGAGTATACCCAGCTAACCAGGAATGTTCTCAGAATGTACTAAAAAAGGTTCTTTCAACGTTAACAAACGCTCTTCGAATAACGTTAACAGAACATTTATTCAAAGTCATCTGTAATCATCTTCTCAAAAAAAAAAAAAAAAACATCTTGGCAGCAGAAAAACATTATTTATGAAACACTGTAATTTGTTTTGACATGCATCCATGTTTTGTTAGCTACCCAGTTTTGCTGAATGTTCAGAACAACTTGATCATTTTTTCCCCCTTGATTATAATTCCAGTTTATAATTTTGCATAATTATAGGAATGTTAAGTTCACGAAGGGAAATTGACGAAAAGCTAATAATTACATAATTACTAAAAACGAATTACAAAAAAAACAAACAAACAGAAATAAGCTAAATAATTATTAAAAAGATAAATATTATGTTTTTAAATAAAATATATATTTTTTTACCTGCATGTCATGTGATCATTGACGATCAGAGAATTGAGAACATGGAAATGTTGAATTATTGCAATATTAACTTTAAATCTCAAGGATAATAAATATTTTGTTGTGGAATCCCTGATGTACAAAATTATTTATTTATTTTAAATACAATTATGGAATAACATCAGTAATTATAATTAATAATACTTATATCTGAATATTATTAATAATGCTTCAATATTGTAAAATGAACAGCAAATCATATATTATTAATCAATCTCACTCTTAATTAACTTTTTGTTTTAAGAACAGTTTGCTAACACTATCATTAAGTTATTAAAACGTTATTTCTGAATGTTCTCTGAACACTGACAATGTCTTAAAAACACTTTTTTCTTGGTTATATGCAAACATTAAGAGAGCATTTTGATGTATCATTCTGCAGATATTACATTCCAAATGTTACATTTGAATGTTCTCTGAGCATTCTGAAACCTTTTAAAATGTTACAGTGTATGAGTAACATTTCCATTATGTAAATTGATAAACGGAATGTTCAAGAGCAGGCAAGTAAAAACATTTTTATGTTTATGTTTGAACATTTAATGGTTTACTACAATGGCAAATAATATTCCTGTAGAGCATGATGCTCGCAACTCCAAGGTCATGGGTTTGATTCCCAGGGAGTGCATGAACTGATCAAACGTGTACCTTAAATGCAATGCAAGACGCTTTGAACAAAAGCATTTACTACATGCATAAATGTAAAAGTAAGCCAGCAACAGTGTGGGGGAAAGTTACTTTTAAAGGTAATGCATTACAATATTGCGTTACTCCCTAAAAAAAGTAACTAATTGAGTTACTTAGTTGCTTTTCATGAAAAGTAATGTGTTACTTTACTTTTGAGTTACTTTTTACATAAAGAATGTTTGTGTTAACATTTAATTATTGCAGGTTTGCGTCATATTCTGAGTTTGCATTTGACTGTTTTTATTGATTTTGAGGAATACTGAATCTGTTTTTGTGCAGGTGAGATGATAAGTAAATGCATGTTGACACGAGAAGCACATGAGAGACTCAACTATTAATTTCAATATACAGCCAAACAGAATTATGCATTTGAATTATGCATCTTAGAGTAATGAACTGGATGTCTTAAAATGCATCCTCTGTGTTTTTTACTGACCTCACTGGCCTTGATTCTCTCCAGTAATTCCTGTAATTTAATGAACGGCTCTTTTTCATCTCTCCAGCCGACTGCTATCAGCCCGACCGCGGCTGTATTTATTCGCTGCCTTTGGCTGTGATATTTCCCCTTAATGATTCCGAGAAAAACGAAAAAAAAAAACACTTCAATTTTTTCCAGCCAAAGTAGGACATAACTCACTTCCTCTGATCTGCATTGGAGAGGTTGAGCGAGCGCCAGTGGGAAGAAGTTCTGGATGAGAAAGAGGCCGAGTCATTTTCAGTGTAAACGCTGATTCCTGACCTTTGACCTCGTTCTGCTTTGATCTCTGTACCGAGAGAAGATGTGAATGAATGCTGCTTGCTGGAATCAGTCTAGCGTCATGCAGCGTCTGTGTTTTAGAGATTGTGAAATGACTGAATTACTCATCATTTGTTAAGCAAGCATGTCATTTTACTGCCAAAATTAACATTTATCAAGCATCAAATGGGAGCAAAAATGATTGTAAAGAAATAAAATGTAGCAGTTCTTCAGCTGTTGGTTGGTAACTTTACTGGGAACTGAAATAATACGTGGTTTAAGAATGAAAATCTGAGACTCGCTGATGCAACGCAAGCCATTCAAATGTAAGACATACAGTCTGTTAAAGAAAAGATGTGTTGTGACTCATGTTTTCTGACAACTTCATCATCAGAAGTTCATCTAGGAAACTGAAAACTTCATGTGACGACATATTCCTCACATTAAACCACCAAAAAGGAACAAAATCACAGCGTCTTAATGAGTTTGTGTCAAGCGGAAGAACATCTGCGAGTGACACAATGACCTTATTCATATATTAATACATCAAATATGTTTTCATATAATTAACATAAATAATTAGTTAATAAAATATATATTTGTTAATTAATATAGAATTAATATATATAATTTATAAAATATTGAATTATGTAAATTATATATATTTGTAAAATATATATCTCATTTTATAAAGTATGTGTGTACATGTATATATAGGAAATTAAAATACATTTTTAATTTATATACAATGTATACAGTATATTAAATATTAAATATAAAATATATTCATATATAAATACATCAAATGTTTGTATATATATGTAATTTTATTAAATAATTATGTATATGTACACATGTATATGTATAGAAAATATAGACAAAATATAGAAAAGCAAACTAATTAAAATATATTATATTTCTATTAATATATTTTGAATAAAATAAAATAATTATGCGTGTGTGTGTATATAGCAATATTCAAATGACCAATATATACATTTTATTTAAATGTAATATGATTTAATTTAATTATTAATATAAATTAAGATAAACACTTCTAATAATAAAATATACTTAAGCAGCTCTAGACAATTTCCCTATGCTCTTGCTAATCTCGAGCACTGCGTATGGGATTATACATTTCTATAATTGATACAATAATAAAACAATATGCTATGTAGCTGTCCACTTTCTCTTTGAAAATGAATGAGATGTGAAAGTCACATGCATTAACTAACATTATCTGAGCCTGTCAAACAGACTAAACATCTAGATTTAAGTGTTTAGATTTAAATCAGACGACCAGAAATCAGATTCCTATCAGATTAAAACAACATCTGAATATGACCCAAATAATCTCGTATATGCTTTACACACAGAACTGACTGACAGTGTCAATTCGGCCTGTGAAAGTGTGTTTTCAGGAAACCTTGTCTCCAATTTAAAGGATTCAAAGTGAGCAAAACAAAGAACAAGTCGAGTTAATATGGGCACCTAGACGAAAAATGACCAAACTCAGTTTACGAAACACGACACGGTGCATTTCTTCAGCTAACAAAGATGCCTTTCAGCAAACCACCCTGAAATAAGGTTCATATTAAGACTCATTTTCAGCATGGAAAGGATCCAGATTCAAAATATTCCGGAAATTATCAAAATTAGAAATGAATAAAATCTGCTGGAACAAAGGGGAGAGAGAGGAGGAACGCTGACCGGAGGGGCCTGGAGGTTCGTCCGCTTCTCCTGCAGCGGATGCAAGGAAACAGTAGTAAGGAACAAAACTGTGATCGCACAACAATAAGGTTATTATCAAGATGGGCGCACAGCATTTGAACTCACTCAGATGCGTTCCCGGGCCGGAAACCAACAGGTTATCTCTGTTAAGCAAAGGTTTTCCTTTCTGCCCCGAGAACGGTTCATAGGAAGCAAAACTCCTGCTAAAGATGATCCGACTGTGTGTGTGTGTGTGTGTGTGTGTGTGTTTCTCGGGGGAACACAGATGTTTTGTGAGAGAATGCAAAGTTTCTTGGAGGAATGCAATACTTTAGCAACCAAACGCAAAGTTTCTCAGGTGAAAGCAAAAGTTTTGCGAAAGCATGCAAAGTCATTGGGGGTAACACAATGCTTTTGCAATAGAACATTTTATGTAGTAATTTCCTATCAAGTTGTAATTTTTTGTCAAATTATGCAAACACTTATAGTGACTACACTCCCAGGGTGCAAAGTTTCTCGGGGAACGCAAACCTTTTGCAACCAAATGCAACATTTTTCAGGGCAATGCAAATGTGAGAGAGTGCAAAGTTTCTTGGAAGAATGAAACTGTTTTGTCACTGAATGCAAAGTTTTTTGGGGAATAGCAAATGTTTTGCAAGAGGACGTAAAGTTTCTCAGCGGAACAAGAGCATGTACATTTTTTGTGAGAGAATGCAGTTTCTTGGGGGAATGCAATGCAATACTTTTGTGAACGCAAAGTTTGTCCGGTGAATGTTTTGTGAGGAAATGCAATACTTCTGAGAGAGCATGCAACCGTTTTGCAACCGAACTCAAAGTTTCTTGGGGGAATGCAAATGTTTTGTGACAAAACACAGATTTTTAGCGACCAAATGCAAATATTTATCAACTGAACACAAAGTTTCTTGGAGAACACAATGCTTTTGCAAGAGAATGCAAAGTTTTTTGGGGAAAAGCAATACATTTGTGAGAGAAAGCAATTGTTTTGTGAATGTATGCAAGGTTTATTGGGGAAAAAAAAATTTTGCAACCAAATGCAAAAGTTTATCGACCAAACGCAAAGTTCCTTTGAGAATGCAATGCTTTTGCAGGAAAATGTAAATGTTATGTGACAGAACGCACAATTTCCCAGGGGAAAGCAAATGCTTTGCAAGAGATTGCAAACTTTTTGGGAGGGGGAAACGCAATGATTTTTGTTGTATTTTTTATAATAAATAGCTGATTTATTTATACACTACCAGTCAAAAGTTTTTGAACAGCAAGATTTTTAATGTTTTTTTAAAGAATTATCTTCTGCTCACCAAACCTGCATTTATTTGATCCAAAATACAGCAAAAGCAGTAATATTGTGAAATAGTTTTACTATTTAAAATAACTGCTTTTTATTTGAATATATTATAAAATTTAATTTATTTCTGTGATCAAAGCTGATTTTTTTTGTGTGAAAGAAATTATAGAAATTAATACTTTTACTTAGGATGCTTTTATCAAGGATGCTTTAAATTGACCAGAACTGATGATAAAGACATTGATAATGTTACAAAAGATTTCTATTTCAAATAAATGCTGTTCTTCGGAACTTTCTATTCGTCAAAAAACCTGACAAAAATTCTACTCAGCTGTTTTCTTTTTTTTTTTTTTTTTTTTTTTTTTTTTTATTAATTAATTAAATTTTATATACCCTTTTATTTAACTATACTATGACCGACAAGACCAGGGGACAGAGAAAACAAGAGAGAGAAAAAAAAAAAAAAAAAAATAATAATAATAATAATAATAATAATAATAAAATAATAATTATAATTATAATGATAATAATAAAAATAATAATAATAAAAAAAAAAATAAAAAAAAAATAAAAAGGAATTAGAAAAAAAAAAAAAAAAAAACAAACAAAAAAATTGTGGATAAAGTCAACAGAGAAGGGGGAGAGAGAGAGAGGAAAAAAAAGAGAATGGGGGATAGAGAGAGAGAGGAAAAAACAAAACAAAAAAAAAAACAGACAATTTGCTTCGATACCTGCTGACAAAAAGAGAAAACAACAGAAGACACAACAGAAGACACAACATCAGAGAAACTGCAGCAACAACCAACATCTGTATGAATCACAATAAATTCTAAATGTTAAATGTTATTGAGCAACACGCATAACTAATATTACAAAATAAGTTTTGAAGCAACAGCAGATCAGAACAATGTGTGTCTGTGAGCACCCGTTTTTACACCAATGTGAATGCTTGAGTGTACACCTGTGTGTGTGAGCGCGCTTGTGTTCATAAGGTTCCTCCATGTAAATGTTTAATAGTGTGTGTGTGGGGAACAACAGCCCCATCCCGCAAGGCATGAAGCAGGCATGGAAGAGACCCAGGCCCCAAACATCCGGAGGCCCCCCAGGGCACGGGACCCCCAGGGGAACCACCGCAGGGACAACTGCGGCCCCCACCCAGAAAAGGGCAGAGGAGAGCCCGAAGGTGGGACATCCGACAGCCACAGTGTAGACACCCCAGGGTGCCGTGGCGGCAAGCCCGCAGGCTCCGCCGGCAGCCGACCACACCAGGGCAGACCGAGCCCTGGGCCCGGAGATCCAAGGGCCCCCCACCCCCCAACCGGGGCCCAGCAAGGCCAGTAGGGCCAGGCCCCGCCAAGCGACCGCCGAGAGTGGGCCAGCGCTCACCCGAGCATCCTGCCCCGGCGCGAGAAACCACCAATGCACCGGCGGCATCCTCCACCGGCAGGGCATGGTGGTGGGGTGGGGGTCGACTGAGATGATGAGTGAGGTGGAGTCTAAGGCCCGACCTGACACATAGACGTAGACGAACAAGCACACATATACACAAGCATACGTTCCCACCCTCATGCACGCAACGAATATTCTCACCCTCGCCCCACATGTAGACACACAAAAATGGACATGGTACCCACACTCACACTCCCTATATGCACTCTATACTCCTAGATCCAGGCACCACCACCCCCAGAGGGGTAATCAGCGCCCGATCCCGGAGCTGAACCCCCTTCGCTCTGGCGTGGGGACAGGAAGACCACCCCGGTCCCCGCAGCAGCAGAGAAGACCACCAGCCCAGACCCCGACCGGGCGGCCAGCTCATCCTCGCAGCCCCCGGCCCCGGACAGAGAACAGAGAACAGGGGTGTGAGATAAAAAAAAAAAAAAAAAGAGACCCCATGCTTCACCTCACCCGCTCAAATGTAGTGTTGGTGTGTGTTGTTCTAAGGTGCTTTAAAACAGGGGTGCTTTAAAACAGGGGAGGGGCACCCTCCACAAGCTTGTGTCAGCTCGTCCCCTCCCTAGAGCCCTCAATGTCTATGTGCAACTTAAAATTGAGAAGTGGGCACTGGCACCAGAGGGAAGGCTGAATGAACAGACCGCCCTCCGGATGCCATTCAGTGTGCCCACCCCCAAGGCCCTATATGTATGTGTCATGTGACAGTAAGTAATGAGAATGTCTAAGCTGTAATGTGTGATTGAGATGCAGGTGGCCACGAGGAGACAGAGGAGTACCACCTCCCCCGCATCCCAGCGACACACCCGCACCTCAAAACCCTACCTATGTGTTGGTGTGATGGAGCGGGAGAAGTGAAGCCTTAGGGATGGGGAGGAAAGCATCAGAGGGGGCAAAATACCCCCCCCCTTCGGAGCCAGCTCCCCCGCTGACCCCCATAGGCACCCCCGTTACCCCAATCTGCCCAGGGCGGGGGGCCCAGGCCCATCCAGACCAGGGCCCATGGCAGCCCGGGGCGGCCCACCAGACCCCACAGCAGAGGAAAAACTACCCCACCCCATCACTCATTCAACTCCCAGACTACATAAGACAATAAGACACCCAGGTTAGGCCCGTTTTCCCTGCCTCTATTGGATCCCCCCCGCGGAGGCACCGATGCATCGAAGACCCCCACACCAGGGCCGGGCCCAAGCGCATGCACCAACCCATGCTCCCGGCGGCACACCAACCAGGACCCAAGCCCCCCAGGCCCAGCCGTAACCCCAACCGGGAGGCAGAGCGCCCCCAGAAGCACTGTTTCTACTCAGCTGTTTTCAACATAATAATAATAATAATTAGTGCTGTCAAACGATTAATCGCGATTAATCACATTCCAAAATAAAAGTTTTGTTTACATTTTGTATGTGTGCTGTGTATATTTATTATGTATATTTAAAGACACACACATACAGTATTTCAGAAAAATAGGTAAGGTTTATATATTATATTTATTTATAATATAAATTATATGAATATAAATATAGACATGTAAATGCATGTAAATATTTAAAAAATATATACTGTATGTGTGTGTGTGTGTGTATGTACATAATATATATACACAGAACACACACATATATTATGCAAACAAAAACTTTTATTTTGTATGCAATTAATCACGATTAATCGTATAATAGCACTAATAATAATAAATGTTTTTTTGAGCAGCAAATCAGAATATTAGAATGATTTCTGAATAAATGGAATAAATGACATTTTAAAATATATTAAATATATAGAAAACAGTTATTTTATATAGTAAAAAATATTTCAAATTTTAACTGTTTTTGCTGTACTTTGGATCAAATAAATGCAGGCTTGGTGATCAGAAGAAACTTCTTTAAAAAAAACATTAAAAACCTTACTGTTCAAAAACGTTTGTCTGGTAGTGTACTTACATGGGTCTCTCATGGAAGCCGACATGTTGAGATCACATGACTTAAATTGTCATACAAAAAAAAAACAAATGTCCAAGGAGCTGCAAATCTCCTGAGGGCTCAGTATTGTTTGCTGGTCTTGTCTAAATCTGGTTCTCACCTTTGAGGATTCGTCGACCCTGTGAATGCCGAAGGCCTGCGGGCAGGGCATCCTACACCCTGGGAATGTCTTCCAGCTTTTGTGTGTGTCTGTAAACAGATCTGCTCATCATTTATTTACAACAGACCATCTCGTCAACACCCAGTCAGGCCGTGGAGAAGATACATTAGCCGTCCTAATAAAGCTTCAGCACACAACGGAGCTGAAATCAACAGGGACAGACTGAAGAAAACACAAAGAGACACACGTGAGACGTTCAAAAACACACTGCTTTTGGACATACAAACATAAATGTTTAATTTAAATGTAAATATACAGATGTAAATATAAGTATATTAAGGAGTGCATCCAGGGTCGGGTCTAGACATTAGGAGCCCCCCCACCCCCAATAAAATAATACTTGGAAATTTTTTATTTTTTTATTTATACAACATTTAATTTTACATTTTGTACATTTTTACTTATACAGTACAAACATTTGGAAGCATTTCTATTTTAAATGTTTTTGAAAGAAGTCTCTTATGCTCATCGAGCCTATTTGATCAAAAATACAGAGAAAACAAAAACAAATCCTGAAAAAAGTATCGCAGGTTATAAAATAAACATTAAGCACTGTTTCTAACATTGATAATAAATCAGTATATTATAATGATTTCTGAAGGATCATGTGACACTGAAGACTGGAGTAATGCTGAAAATACAGCTGCACATCACAGAAATATATTTTAAAGTAAATTATTTTAAATTGTAATAATATTTCACAATATTATTATTTTTTTCTGTATTTTTGATCAAATAGGCTAAATCCAGGCTTGATTTGTATAAGAGACTTCTTTCGAAAACATTTAAAATAGTATTGTTTCCAAATGTTTGTACTGTATAAGTAAAAATGTACAAAATTTAAAAGGAAATGTTGGATAAATAAAAAGGTTTGGAATCATATTTTTTTCAGGTGCTTTTTATTGGGGTTAATTTTGCCTAGTGCCTCCTAATGTCTAGAACCAGCCCTGGACATGGATTTATTCACTCAGCAATTAAATTCTGGTTAAACATTATCAGGTCAAGATAATTCATAATCCATAAAAAAAAGAGAAAAAAATTCTAGTTTTCCCTTTGAAATAAGTTTATTTATAAGTTATATATAAGTTCTCGTTTTAAGCATTTTGGAGAAAACAAAGAAAAAGGGCTGGGGCCAAAAAAGGTAAGAAAACTTGACTACAAAAATGAGAAAGTATGATTTCAAAAGTTCTGGAGTGGTCAAAATAAACAGGGATGTCTTGATGCAGGTCATTTCCTTATATTACCCACATTGTAACAACGTAACAAAAGCTGGTTGAAAAAATGCAAAATTATCCTTTGAGGTTTATCTGCAATCATTTTAAAACGCTTTTCACAGTGAGATTAGTTTATGCTTAAATGAGAAAGATATCTGACAATGGGGTCGAAAAAGTCAATCTCCTATCCTTTTGAATTAAGTTTTAGATATTTTTTATATTTCATTTAGATATTTCTTTAATTAAAAATGTCTGGCCTATTTGAAAAGAGTATTTCCCTCATTTTAAGCAGGGATTTCCTATGAAGTTGTCATTTTATTAAATTATGTAAAAACTGCAAAGATGTTATTATTATTTCATATTTTAATGCAAAAAAAATAAAATAGAAAAAATGCACAGATGAATTGTTCACAATAAGATCAGTAACATGCATTTAGAAAATAGGGCAGATTTTCAGTTAATGCGGACTTTAAGATGTTTGTCTGCATTATTTTTTAGACCCCTTTGCAAATCTGACAAAACATTTTCCCAGGTCAGCTGGTTTAGCAAAACTTAAGACTATAAAATAAAGTGAGTTCATGATTAAAGCGAGAAAAATAGCTGACAATAGGATCAGAAAAGTTGACTTGTTTTCCCTTTGAATTAAGTTGATTTTTCTGACATATTTAACAGATGAACTCACTTCATTTTGATAATTTTTTCATTATTTTATGTCATTTTGCATCTCTAGTCAATACATCTTAAGAATGTTTAGATATACTGGCAAATCAAGATTCAAGATTCAAGATTTAAATTTTTTAACAAGAAAAAATACTGAGGAAAAACAGCACTTTTTGCAGTGATTTCCAATCAAGTTTACAAAGATATTATTATTTCGATTTTAATGCATAAAATAATAAATTACTTTTTGGAAAAATATGCATGGATGAACTGTTCACAATAAGATCAGTAACATGTTTAGAAAACAGATAAATAAATACAGGAAAATATTAGGTACATTTTCAGTTCATGCTGAGTTTGATGTTTGTCTGCAGTTTTTTTTTTTCTGACAAAACATTTTCCATTGCTGCAAAGGCCAGCTGGTTTATGCCAGTTAGTGCTGGCTTAACATCCCTGGGCCATCTTTTTGATGGACAGGGATAAAAAAAATCTCTAAAATTTTTTGCAGGTGCACATTTCTCCAGGTGGACACTGAAACCCACTTGACAGAATCATGTTGTTCCTGTTGGACACAACCTTCAGTTTAAAGGTCAAAAATGTGTTAAACCCCTACAACAATGCTGTAAGACGAGGCAGGAGATGATTGTGCGGTCACATTATGGTATACTTTAGCAGAGCTTAACAACATCTCAATGCAAACTAAGAGAGTTAGCACATAACGAGTGTCCTGGGAAGAGACGGCAGAGGTTTTAATCATAGCGTTTGTTCTCCCCGATAAAATTGAGTAAATACAATTCATCTGGAAAACAAAACAGCTACTGTACGTGCCGTAAATCAGGAAAGACTTGAAAGGGTTTGTTTGTGGAAAACACCGCCGTGTCTCCTCATTACAACCCTTCAACACAATGCGAAGAACTCGCTGCCGAATGCTTTACGCCTTTGATTATATTGGGCTCGCTGCAGGATCCCAGACTCTCGTCTCATTAGTTTTCTCCAAATGCCTCTCAGAATCGGTCGTACCTCTGTTACGAACCCAGTTTTTCCCCCTGCGGAGATCTGAATTCTGGGGATGTTTACCCAAAACAGTGGGGCGGTCTCTTCCAAGCCGAGATTAAACTTCAGGTATAACCAATCATGTATTTCTGGGCTGAAGCCTTTAGAGCGAAAGAGATTTATTATAACTCCTTCACCCTGGGCAACAACAGAAGCAACTGAATCACCCAGAAAATGACTTGCTCAGCGGTTAAAACTTTACAAACCCAAAAGAAACAAATCTAAAATTGGACAACAGCTGATTTTAGATAGTTATGACCTGCGGCATTGAAAACACGGGCTGACCTAGATACACGTCTGCTGATAAAACACAACATGAGGCAAAATCTCCAACACAACAAGGCCTGGAAACAGAAATGATTTTCTTCTACAGTATTTTAGCTTTGTTTTTCAGTACAGAGTCCAGTACTTGTGTTCTGAAAAAAAAATAAATGCATCAAAATTATGCATAAAACACAGAAAAACATCTGCCAGTAGTCTCAGAAAAATATACTTAATTCAAAGGGAAAACAAGTTTATTGTTTTGACCCCACTGGCAGATCATTTTCTTATTTGAAGCATAAATTTGCTTAATTTTGATACATTTTTTCTACATTAATTATGTTAATATTGAATAAACATGTCAAAAAAAAAAAATGATACATTTTTCAGACTTTACATCAATGTTGGGAAAAGCTACTTTTAAAACTAATGCATTACAATATTGTGTTACATTTTATGGAAAGTAATGCATTTTGTTACTTTTGGATTACTTTTTCTCTTCTGGGCTGGGCTTGCTTGTTTGTTATTGTTTTTGGCAAATATAAAAGCCCTTTCACACCAAAAGTGAAATGAATAATTCTCAGGCTGAAGATAAATTAAGAAGTAATGTATTAGTTTAGTTACTTGAAAAAGGTTGTACTTGTAACATGATACCCCAAACACCATTTTTGTCATTTTGCTTGTTAGGGAAATAAATCTGGATTTAAGAATGTTTAGATATTTGTACTGGAAAACAAGACAAAAAATACTAAGAAAGAAAATAATTTGGTAACACGTTACTTAAAGCCTCTATATATAGCCTAATACATCATAAAAGTAGTTTTAATGCATTAATTATGCCTTGTAATTCACCTTATAATGCATGTTCTCATGCATAATTGTAAGCACATTTATAATCGATTAAAATACTTATCTATTCATTGTTAAACCTTTAGTAAGTAAAATGCATTAAAACAAACAACAAACCAACCTTCAAATATTATAATGCATTTTAAGTGTGGTTGCAATTATTAATGAAAAGATATAATGCATTTCATTATATAATATCTATAAAGATAAATTCATGTACATTATGAATACCTTCATAATGCATTATACATAAATGTTAAGTGCAGTCAGAGATCTACGAGCATGCTCTGCTATACGTTCCCCAAAAAGTGCACAAACAAGTGCGTTTTGATACTGTTATTGTTCCATTTTTGGCTTTGGAGTTTTGCATATGTTCACAATTAACACAGGGTCCGATTGCGGTGGGATGAAATCATGGCTTGAGTATCTTATTGGGCTTTGAGACTTTGATCAGCGAGGAGAAGCAGAGTCCAGCTGTCTGCGGATACCAGCCAATCCCGGGAACAGATTTCACTCCAAACAATAGGGAATAAGAGATACAGAGGATCTTTTGTTGTGGTGTGTGATGGACGGGTTTATATTGTTTCTCGGGACGTCACACCTGAAGCAGGAGGAGGTGTGTTTTGGTGTGACGTTAAGCCCAAGTTATTTTCCCAGCAGCCAGTGAGAGTGTTCATTTGCTACAAGGAAAGTGTTTCAGAGAAACTTAGTGTGTGTGTGATGAACTACAAATGGCTTCTATAATCTAACATAGAGCAAGAACTAATGCTGTGCATCTGGTTTGCTTTAGAACAATAAAGTTAGACTGAACATACAGTACTTGTCTAAAGTTTGGAAACATTTTAAATGGTTTTAATGAAAGCTTTTCTGCTCATCAAGACCGCATTTATAGAAAATACAGTAAAAATGGTGAAATATTATTCTAATTCAGAATAGCTGTCTTCTATGAGAATATGTGTGAAAATGTAATTTATTTCTGTGATCAAATCTGAATTTTCAGCATCATTACTCCAGTCTTCAGTGTCACATGATCCTTCAGAAATCATTCTAATATGCTGATTTGCTGCTTAATTATTATTGGTGCTGATTTATTAATAATGGTTTATTATTGTCAATGTTAAAAACAGGCAAACAGTAAAAAAATCAGTGCGTCTCAAATCTGATCATCAGGATCTTTTGAGGAGGGTTTGTTTCCAGAAGCTTCACTTTCTCTGTTCCTCAGCGGAGGAATGATCTTCACAAGCCTCCAAAACATCTCACATCTCATGAGGAGCGTTTATTTCTTCATCTCTCGATCTGCATTGCATTGCATTATATGTTTGGATCATTTCAATCTCATCTTACTAAGACATATTATTGGAGATATAGAGCGACCACTGATATTTAAATAATTGTATGTATCTGCTAAGATCTCATTGATTTGCAATTACAAGCATCAGAATTTCATCTTTGAATCTTATCTCACAAAAAGTCTAGGTAATTGCACCATCAAATCAAAAGAAAGATTTTTTGCATTTGGTTTTTTATTAAATTTTTTCATTTTGACATTATTTTCACTGCAATTAAACTCACTGACCCCCAAATTCTCTTTAGTGTAATGCATATAGATATCTGGAGTTGTTTTGTAATTATTCTCAATTGCATGCATATGTCAGGATTGTGGACTTGTTTTTCCGTGCTTTACCCCTGTCCTTGTTCCCGAGTTTCCGTATATGGTTATGTTCCTGTTCTGGTTCAGTTCCATGCACCTGAGTTCCTTAATCATCTCGTTAGTTCCTTTGTTTTCTCCTTTACAAATACCCTCAGTTTTCTCTTAGTGTTTGTCCGTTCTACTTTGTAGCTGGTCTTTGTGAACCCTATGTTTTGTTTATATTAAAAGTCAATTCTACCTTTAAGTTGCGACTCCTGCTTTCTCCCTTCCTCCACGAGACGTTACAGCATATTCTTTGGTGTAGCGATTACATTTATACATTCTGTGACTTATGTTGCATTATCAGTTCATGCAGTCCCTGGAAATCGAACCCATGACCTTAATGTAGCTTGTGCAATGATCTGTTGTTTGAGCTACAGGAATTCTCCATCATAAGGTTTCTTTCTGTAGATCTCATGCTGTTTATACGATTGCTGTATCACTCAAATAAAGACGTAAATAAGGGCTCCAAAGCCCAATGCTGAACAGTTTTGAAAACTGCATGTAAACCCAATCTCCGTCTATCTGACCATCTGTGCTTCAAAACGGAAAAATCAGTCCAAAACTAACATTTGAACGATGGAGCAGGGGATCTACAGGAACTACAGGCATCTGTGCTGTTTGAGATGGATCGTATTCCTCAACGCCTGCCATGTGTTTGTCATAAAGTGTAAATTCACTGCCAAATGCATTCGGATGAAGTTTGACAGGTTGATTTGGGTTTTGCGGGCGTCCCGTTTAAGACATGCAACTGACTGTTATTCCCGATCTCAAGAATCAAACGTGAATCTACGCAGACTTTCCAGCGGGTCTCTTTAGTACAATAATAGCAAACGTTTGGAATCATTATCGTCATTTTGGGCTTGAAGTCAAACCTCGGCAATCCTGATGTTCACAGGGTCCAACATTACCACCCGCCAACGCCAAAGAGAGTAAAAACTGGCTTCGGCGAGTAAATAAAACGCGTTTGCCAGTTGGCCGGTAACTTGCAGTATTTAAATGGAATTGTAGGAATGATCATCTGAAGTGAGTGATGTAAGCGATGAACTATTCGTTTAATAGTCCTTTAATGAGCGGTAGGGAAGGATTCAGAGACTGCAGCCGCTGTTTTCAGTAAACAGAGATAATACACATAATCATGGATTATTAGGGGCCTTGAGATAAAAGACAGCAGGCCTAAAGGCCCCTTAAATAAGTGCTCTTAGTGACTTAGTAACTTAGTGAGCTGCATCATATGTGAACAACAGATGTGTCAAAAACAGGCAGAATACAGTATTTATGCTCTTTTCTAAGAATGCATAATTCTTGTATGTATATTGTATGTATCCTTTGTAGAAAATAAAGGAAATCTCAGAATGCGCTGTGACAAGCCTGGAAAAAAAAAATTAATCAAAGATATCAACAAAGCATGATAAATGTTGACTAGAAATATACTTTATTAAACTATTTTGTGATACTTCTGAGTATTTAATCTAGTTTAAATTATTTATTGAACATCTCATATAATTTCCACTTCCCCATAATTTATTTAAAAAATACATGAGCAGTTAAAAACATGGAATCATTAAGATTTTTTTATGTTTTTGAAAGAGGTCTGTTCTGCTCACCAAGGCTGTATTTATTTGATCAAAAATACAGTAAAAATGTGAAATATTTTTATAATTTTAAATAGCTGTTTTCTATGTGTATATGTAGTAAAACTGTAATTTATTTCTGTGATGCAATGCTGAATTTTCAGTATCATTATTCCAGTCATCAGTGTCACATGATCCTTCAGAAATCATACTAATATTCTGATTTGAAAGAAGCCCTCTTATGCTCATCAAGACTATATTTATGCATTTAGTTGACTGAAACTAAATGAGCAGTAAATCAGTATATTAGAATGAT
This sequence comes from Barbus barbus, assembly GCF_936440315.1. Taxonomy (NCBI): domain Eukaryota; kingdom Metazoa; phylum Chordata; class Actinopteri; order Cypriniformes; family Cyprinidae; genus Barbus; species Barbus barbus. The sequence goes on from NC_136740.1 coordinate 31,853,921, forward strand.
TTCTGAAGATCATGTGACACTGAAGACTGCAGTAATGATGCTGAAAATACAGCTGCGCATCACAGAAATAAATTACCGTTTACAATTTAATCACATAGAAAATAGCTATTTTAAATTATAATAATATTTCACAATTTTTTTATATATTTTACATTTAAAAAAAATGCAGCCTTGGTGAGCATAGAAGTCTTCTTTCAAATACATTAAAATAAATCTTAATTATTCCAAACGTTTGACCTGTAATATATGTGGAATTATGAAAAATTCAATAAATAGTATTTAATAATAATTGTATTAAATGCATTTACAATCTGCACAATGACAACAGAGATTAATATAATCTAAACATAGCTGTCTTTTATCATTTTGCTATTGCCATTGTTTTATGAAAGCAATAAGCAATTTGAGATTGTGTTACAGTAATTTATAAAGATAGAAGTGGGTTGTAGACACTCCATTTGGCTTTAATGCATTTCTTGCATGTGTTTTGTTTTCTATGCAATAATAGTGGTGAATAAATGAAGGCTAAAGGCTCCACGTCAAGATGAAGTGAATATAAGCCTCACACACACACTGGATGGAGCCGAGGGATTGAGACACTTGTGAACATCTCAGCTGGAACGGCACACTGATTTCTCAAGCGAATATTCCAGAGCGCTGTCAAGAAGGATCTGAGTTTGATTCGGCACAGAGGACACGCGCGCACCTCTCTGGATCTGAGTTCAAAGAGGCGATCCGGAAAGTTTGACGCTAGACTTGAAGATCGGATCTCACGAGGGGAAGCCAGCAGATGCTCACAGTTCTGCTCAAGGCCAACTGCTGCTCGCGTTCAGATATATTGACAGATTTTCAAAATCACAGGCTTAGGACTCACTTTTACTCTGGCTTGGATCAATGGAGCCTTTGTGTTTGTCTGGATCTGAGATCAGAGAACTGGACCGAGCTCCACATGTTCCACCTCTTCCTGCTGGAAACAGCTCTGGGATGCTGTGTGTAATTGGCAATGCATCCCGGGAAAACTGTAAAACAAGGAGAAGTTTTCTCTGGTTTAGTCGTCAAACTGGTGCAAATAAATTAAACTGCTTTAGTAAAACTGGCTACTATTGTTTTACCTGAACTTCAGGCCTTTCTTTTGGACCTGGAGTAGTTGCTTGTATGTATTATACATACTGTGTTGTAGATTTGTGGTGCTGCTCTAAAATTTGGAAGCTTATTTCTGCAAAAAGTTCAACTGCAAGAGTTCATATATCACTTTTTTCCTCTGAATTACGAGGGAAAAACAAACAGAATTGTGAGATATAAACTCAGAATTTCAAGAAAAAAGTCCAAATTGTGAAAAAAAATTACAGCTGGTAACTCTGACTTCTGAGTTTATGTCTTTAAATTATGCAATAAAAAATTATAATGGTAATTGAGACTTTATTTTACAGTTTTCTTCTTAGAACTGAGAGTTTGTATCTCTCACATTGCAATTGAACATCTCACAATTCTGAATTTATACCTCACAATTCAGTTTTTCCTCTGAATTATGAGAAAAAAGGTAACTGCGGCTTTTTATCTTACAATCCTGTCTTTTTCCCTCAGAATAATTTTATTTCAAGTTTACATCTTGAAATTCAGCCAATAAATAAATAATAATAATAATATTAATTAAAATAATATTAATAATAATAACGGTAGTTGTGTCTTTTTATATTACAATACTAACCTCTTTTTCTCTGAATTCAGAGTTTACATCTTTCAGTTTTTTTGTTTCCACCGTGTAACAAAACAGTTTCTATCTTGAAAACTGAGTTAACATCTAACAATTCTGAGTTTATATCTTGTAATTCTGCCTTTTTTCCACAATAAAGGTAGTGACATTTTATTTTACAATTCAAACTTTTTTCCTTTACTAGAAAAAAGTTATTAGAAAAAAGTCTAAATTTTGAGATATAAACTAAGAATTAAACCATAAATAGTCGCAAATACCTTTTCTTTTTTTTTTCTTTTTTAAATTCTGTGGCAGAAATAAGCTTCCATACTAAAGGGTTACGGTCTGTTGAACTTTATTTTCACGACACACAGATGGAAAGCATGAGTGTGAGAGGTTGGATGAAGATGAAATCTCACTGTCCATCAACCGCAAATAAATCAAACCACACCAGTGCACAGAAATAACAGATCGACACAGAACTGGAAGCAGAACACAAGCACTCTGTGCTTAAAATCTCTAATAGTGTGCGATGTGATGGAGGGAATCTGGCGGCTCACAGGCTGACAGACTGAAGCCCTTCAGAAACAAAATACAGAGGGAATGAGAAACGTAAAGAATGGGAGAAATCGAAAAAGACAGAAGCGGCTGACAGCTGGCAGGCCGCTGATATCCGTCATGCTATTGGAGAGACTGTGTGTGTGTGTGTGTGTGTGTGTGTGTGAGAGAGAAAGACAGGTCATGAAATTTACATGGCCGCTTTGCTCTGGAGCGCATGAAGGCGAGCTGAGACCCGGATCCCCCGACACACCTTTGAAGTGGAAGCTGAGCCGCTCAAATCTCTGCTGCGGCGCGCGCACACACACACACACACACACACACACACATCTGCACAGAGCCAAGCAGCCGTGAGATTCTCTCATCATACACACACACACACACACACACCTATCTATCTATCTATCTATCTATCTATCTATCTATCTATCTATCTATCTATCTATCTATCTATCTATCTATCTATCTATCTATCTATCTATCTATCTATCTATCTTATCACGAGTGTGCAGCGCCTGGCTTCACTCCAGATCAAACCGTCTGCTGTAAATCAGAGCTGTGTTGGAGGAGGTCCAGGTTGGCGATGGATTCGCTGCCTTCCACAGAGGGACGCGTGTGTGTTTTGGTTCAAAGCGTGCCGCTTGTTGTTTTGATTTGGGATTGTATTTGTTTCTGCCTGATAGACGTCTGCAGGCGAGTTTCAGGGCGCTTCAAACCGCCAGGAACCAGAGACTAGAGAAGGCTGCTACTGACGTCCGATGGGCAGAAGCTGTTTTAGGCAGAAGAGAGCGTTTCAAATACAGTGCTGTTGTTCAAAAAATCCCACTAAAGAACAGTCATTAATCATAAATTCCATAACAAACATTTGTACTGTTGCAAATTACTATTACTGCCTGAAGAATGGTTTTATGATTCAATAATTTACCTGTGCACTAAATCATGATGGCGTCATACTTAAGAAATCATAATTTAGTACTCAAGAAAAAGCTCTTATCTTAACACAGTTGAAGTTGGTTGTACAAAGATTTTTCAGCTTCAGTTCTGCAGTCCTGTAGACGGCCTCCAGTTGAATCTGTCCATTCATTTTTGATTTTTCATTTTGATCAGAAGAGCTCAGCAGTGGAGCTGCAGAGGGAAAAATGAAGAGTTGGGCACAAACTGAAACAAAATATCACATGGAATCAGTGTTGAAGAAAGTACTTTAGAACTGCAGCTTGTTAAAATACAAACTACTCATACTTTGAGTCAAGCAACTCGTTTGAGAAAGCTAAATATACAAGGTACTATCAAGTAGCTACGTATATTGAAGATATAATCAAAGTTTTATTTCTCTGGCACAAAAGCAGGGAAATTAAAGCATTCATTTTTAATTAATTCATCTTAATTAGGATGTACACATAAATTTACACATAGCATCTAACAAAATATTTTAAATGTGTCACGCAGGATTTAACATTTTTGAATTATCTCTGTTTTAATTGGTTGAAAATGAAGTAATTCACTAAATCGAATCAGATGTTTGCTTCACATGAGCATGTGTTTGATTATCACCTCAGATTTTATATATATATATATATATATAATATTTAGAATTTTTGTTTTCTGTTTTCATTTTAATTTTAGTTATGTTTTAGTAATTCTATTGTCATTTTTATATCATTGTTTTTTTTTTAAACATGTCTATATAGTTTTTAATATTTTTATTTCAGTTTTAGTTTTAGTTATTTTAGTACATCAATTTAAACCAAATAATAATAATAATAAGTTTCTTTGGCAGCTAGGTTAAATAAAGTAAGTATATTTTTTAGTGCTGTCAAAAGATTGCATCCAAATAAAATAAAAGTTTTTGTTTACATAATATGTGTGTTTACTGTGTATATTTACTATGTACTTTATATATAAATACACACACATTCAATATATATTTTGAAAATATTTACATGTATTTACATTTATATATTTATATTATTATATTATATATAAATATATTTAAAATATAAACATAACATATTTTTCAGAAATATAGTTTTCGTTAATTTTTATTTCAATTTTATTTTTAGTTATTTTAGTCCATTAAGTTAAACTAAATGAACATGAGAAATGTTGCTTTGGCAACTAGCTGAAATCAAATAAATACTTTTTTTACATCCTATTTCAATTAACATTGATTTATGCTTTTTTATGGTTTTAGTTTTATGTAAGTAAAACTCTGTTGAAAACAGCTGACACACATTATTGAAAAATGTAGTTCAGTTTTAATTAGTTGCTAAGAATTGAGTGTAGTAAAATTAAATACATTCAGAAGTTTGAAAGCAGAAGAAAAACTCAGGATCCAAAACACACGTCCTCCTCCAAGTCACAGCAACTTGACTGCAATTACCTGGGAATCCTCCAACACACCACAAGCCACATTCCCTTTCTAGTGCTGCTCTCCTCCTGATCTCCATACAGCCTGTTCGCTCGGTGGCCTGTGGGATTCATTATCCAGGAACGCTCCTCCAGATTCTCCATCTCTTCCCCTGCAGCAGTGTTTTGCCCTGGAGCGCCGTATCTATAATTCATCCTTTATCTGGTCCTCACACTCGTGTTTGGTGTTCTACACACTCATTATCCACATCACAGGTGCCGCCTGCCTGCCTCACTGCTTTAATGCTCATCTTTGAGGCCTGGCCGTGCATCGACTGTAATCCGGAGTAAACATGGGCCTTTTCTCAGCTACATTCTATTGACGTGATAGTTTTCATGGATCGTAAATGCCTGGATATCTGCTTCAAATGTCTGAGAAATTAAACTGGATGTGATGTTGTTCAGATAGAATGATTCTCTTCAGACGGTTGATCCATCACTGATCTGAAAGACAAAACTGAAGGTAGAGGAGAGTATATAAGTGTCCATTATAGCACTTGTGGTAGCACTGAGTAACTGCGCTGTGCACTGCATTTTTATCTTGTTATCCACTAAAAAATATCTAAACACCGCAAAAAAAAACCCTTTTCTTAGAAAGTGAAACGACACAAGATATTACATCTTATTTATTAAATATGTATTAAAATATATATTTTTAAAAGTATTATTTGTTATGTTTATGCTTAAGACAAAAATTAAATATTTGTTCAATTAAGTTTATTATTCCTGGCGCATTAGTAAATCATATATATATATATGAAGAGTTTATTTGCAAAAACAGATAAGTCTGTTTTTTTTTTTTAATTTTCAAAAATCATGTTTTTTATTATGTTTTATTGTGTTAGTTAGCTGCATTTTTTTGTCAATTTTTAACTTAATCAAAATAACCTAACTGCAGTTAGATTGAGATTAATTGGAATGCACAATGAAAACAAAGTTATCTGTTTTTGCAAATGAACTCTTCATATATATATATATATATATATATAGTGTGTGTGTGTGTGTGTGTGTGTGTGATTAGACAAAACGATCCCATAGCTAGACTTTTGTTTAGCTGTAAATTATGGAAATTTTTCCAAGGCATTGTTAAAGCAGTGTTATTACAGTTAACCCTAACCCTAACCCTAACTAAAACAAATGTTAAATGAAAAAAAACAAAAACAACAAAAAAAACCCCCCAGCAAGTTTCCAATGCAACGTTTTTCATTTTCATTTAGTTTAACTTGATATACTTAAATAACTAAAATTAAATTGAAAAAAAAAAATAATAAAAATAAATAGCAGAATTACTAAAACTTTAAAATGATCATGAAAGCATAAAATATTAAAAAAACCTAAAAGTGACCTAAAAGTGAAAACAGACCAGTGGAAACAAGAAAAGAGAGTGGGATTGAATCCAGATTCAGATCAGCAATGGAATCAAGTGTGAAAGCAGACTAACTTTTCCACATGCACTGATGTTGTTTCTGGTGTGGTTTGGATGTCTTTGATATAGCGACTGGATCCCGCGGTTCACATCAACACTACAGATCAAAGCGATGGTCTGCTCTCTGTTCAAGAGCCGCACAACATCACACACATCCACTGCAATGAAATCTTCAGTCACAGAAACAGGAATTTTCTGAGCTGAAATATAGGAGTTGTAACACATAGGGTTTAAATATTTCCACATATACTAGCACAATGAAATTTACAGTATTTACTAGTTACCATATCAACATTAAATAGAGAAAAAAAGTGCACCAAAATAAAAAATTTTTTGAAGATATTGCTGAACATTTATTTTACCATAGTAAAATGACATTTCTGGCTTAAGAATTCCACCACAATGTCCAACTATCCTGAGCATGTTCATAAAAGCTGGCGTGTGACGCGTCTTCTTCTTCTTGCTTTACGGCGGATCGCAGACTAATAAGCGCATAACCGCCACCTATCTCTCAAATGGACTATTGACACTCTATCTACAATCTCAATTAGGAGTGTCAATGGTCCATTTGAGAGATATGTGGCGGTAATGCACTTATAAGTCTGCGATCCGCTGCGGCAGGTGTGTCAAGACGCGTCATGTGCCGGATGTTGTGAACGCGCTCAGGACAGTTGGACATTGCGGTGGATCAGAGGTAAAAAAAACTATATAAACACTGTTCAGTTTCTCGCACAGAACGATTGTTTCGTGTCTTTAGACCTCAGTGTATCGTCACGAGCCGCAGGGTTTAAGTTGGTTTTGTCTGTGTATGTTTTTTTTACTCTCAAAGCCGTGAGTCCCATTGACTGCCATTATATGACTGATAGACTGCAACGGTTTGAGTTAAAAATCTTCTTTTGTGTTCTACTGAAGAAACAGTCACCTACATCTTGGATGCCCTAGGGTAAGCAGATAAACATCACATTTTCATTTTTGGGTGAACTATCCCTTTAATGGTTCGGTAACTAGCAGAAAACACTAACCAGTTTTAAATTTCATTTGCACAGATGGGGTATGTTGTAACACTGCGTTACAAAAGTGCCCCGCTATTATTAAACTAGCTATTCTATGACATTAGCGATGTAATTTACACTATTTACTTTCAGAAACTTGTTCAGAAATGATTATTTCAAGACATGTAAAGCATTTTGGCTCGTTTATGTGGGCCGTCCCAAGCATGGTTGCAATGTGTTCATCGTCAAACTCCAAAATCAGATTATTTTTAATTCTTAAAAAACACCATTATTTTATTTGGAAATGTTTTTTATTTTATTTTACTGAAAAATATTTTAGTTTGTCTTGTGTATATATATATAATTTCATGAGATCAGATAACATTTTAAGCTGTCACATGGTCATGTTACAACATGCCCCTCATATGTTATAATTTACCCCACCTACGGGGCATGTTGTCACATTTCACTTCCATTTGAAAATTAATGTGGATAAAAAATGATATTCTGAACCCCATGTGGATTTACACAAAAGTGTTACATTGTGTGCTGCTCTTCCCTAGTAAGTAATACTCCATACGGCACATATACGGAAAATACACACTGACGAAGAGTAAATAAGGGCTTTTTCTGAATTTCAGCACGTTTAATGAAGGTAGGTGTAAGACTTTTTAAGACCAAGTAAAGGAAATTGAAGGAATAAATTGAAGGAGGCACAATGAGTTGTATTAGCAGCACATTGAAAACACAACTTTCAACCAATCTCCATTAGTTTTTAATCCATTTTACAAAATAAGGCTCGAATAGCTCTGCTTCCAACCACTAAAATATGAAAACAACTTTTACTGTAGCTTCTGATCACACTGCAAAAAAGTGCTGCTGTTCCTCAGCATTTTTGTCTATGAGTTAATGATTAAAACAAGAACAAACATCTGGTAATGGAGTGAGAAAAATATACTTAAATTAAATGGAAAACAAGTTTTCATTCCCCATTGACAGATATTTTAAGCATGAACTAACTTAATATTCTTTCATTTTTCAAGACTTCATTTTACATTTGCATCTCAAGTGAATGTATGTTGATTTAAGGATGTTTAGATATTGGAAAAACAAAAAAAACTATGGAAGATATTCATTTTTTGCAATGCATGCAACATTTTATGCCATGATTTTTAAGAAAACGTTCTGCTCCAATTTAAGACCTTTTAAGGTCTTGAATTGTCTAAATGAGAATTAAAACGTTTTAGGACAAATTTAAGACCCGTAGAAACAGTTTTTTTATATATATATAATCTGAAATAAGATTTTAGTGTAAAAAAATATGTTCTTCCTCAGTATTTTTGTCTTATTTTTCAGTACAAAAATCTTAACATTCTTAAATCAAGATACATTCATGTGAAGTTTTCTGTTGACTTGTTTTCTGAAAAAATGCACCACAATTAAGTGAGTTTTTGCTTAAAACAAGAACAACTATCTGAGTGAAAACAAGATTATTTTTCTGACCCCACTGGTAGATATTTTTCTTTTTTTAAGCAAAAACTCACTTAATTTTGATGCATTTCTCAGACAACAAGACTTAATTTCTTATTTCATTTTGCATGTCAAGTAAATGTACCTTGATTTGAAAATGTTTAGATGTTTGTTCTAGAAACAAGACAAAAATACTTATTTTTGCCATGTTGAGAGTTTGCTAGGTTTTCAATTAATACTGATATCTGGGTCTGTTCGTGACTTGAAAATACATAGCGTCTGGTGCTTTTAACTGATTTTCCAACACAACACTATAAATCACTGTTCTACAGAATTTAACAGGTCAAATATTCTCAGAAATGTTGTTTTTGTGTTTGTTTCACAGATGAAAGAAAGTCATACATGTTTGAAATGACACGAGGGTGATTAAATGAAGACAGAATGCTAATTTTCTGCTGAAATTTTGCTTAAAGTTATTCGATAAGTACATTCTGACTGACACTTTACCCTCAGGAAGGGGAAGTCTGTCCTTCAGCTCATTTCTGATCAGATATCTTCACCTTCTCTGCTGGTCCGAGGTCAGAAAGATTAGCACAAACACCTCAGATGACAAGCATCACAATCCTGGTACTATTTCCAGCCCTTTGCATTACAGACACTGTTACCAGACAGCATTCCCTCACGTCAGAACAAACCCTTTATATTCACTGATGCAACACTGAACTTTTGGCCAAATCAATTAAATGCATCTTTAACTCTGTTTTTGCTTCTGAACTTAAAAGTGCATTAAAATCATCACAACGTTGCATATATGGTCAAAATACATCATCCAGCGCTGGATCACAGTAACATTCATGGTTCAGAGTATTAGACATAAAAGGTCTTTTATGAGCAGGTTGAACCTTTGAACCTCCAGTGAAGCTAAAACCATCCACACATTGAACCTCATGAGCACCACATGATGATCTCCATTCAGAGCAGCTCTGTGATTGAGTTAACCTTTCAAACAAGGTTATAGAAGAAGACGAGAAAAACAAAGAGCGACATAGAGACGCAGAATGAGGAAATGCATTAGAATAACCAGCAAATATGAATCCAGATGAACATAAAAACCTTTTTATTCCTCCTGATGCTCTTAAAGACAGTTAAAGGGACAGTTCATCCAAAAATGATCATCCTCATGTCGTTTAAAACCTGTTCACAAAAGAGATGTTAGGCAGAACGTTTGAGCTTTTTAATACATCTAAAAGGCTATGCCTATCACTAATCCAGATACATTTGAAAACACATCTTTTTTGAGATATTTGGTGAGATATTTTGCTAATAAAATATGTTTGTGCCAGAAGAACCAATATGGCAAAGAAATATTTTTAAATAAATGCAAAATATATGTTGAACATGATCTTTACTTAATATTGAGAAGGGTCTGGTTGCAGACTTGCACTTGCAACTGCTTTACTGCTGTTCTGCCACAGATTTGCGGGTCTTGTCTTTTTCTCCTACAGATGATTTGCAGGACCCTGTTCGTTATTGCACTAAATTAGTTTTAATTGTTTAACCACCACAGCGTCTTGTCTCCATTGGCAACGCACACGATTCGTGTCGAATGCAAGTGATCTCGCAGGTAGCGGAAAGTGCAAGTGACATTGTAATTTAGTTAATTTTTTCTTGTCTTCACCACCTGGCTACTGTTGTAAAATGTTGAGAGATTCAAACAAAAAATAATCAATAAATAGAACAAAATAAAAACTAGAAAAGACGTCAAGTGACGTTACTCGCGGAAGCGCAAGTGTCTGAGAGCGCAAGTCTGCAGCCAGACCCTATTGACAAATATACCTGTGCTACTTATGACTGCTTTTGTGCTCCAGGGTTACATATTTAATTTCAACCTTCATATGTGACCTTGGACCACAAAACCAGTCTTAAGTGTCAATTTTTCGAAATTGAGATTTATATATCTTCTGAAAGCTGAATAAATAATATTTCCATTGATGTATGGTTTGGACAATATTAGGCTGAGATACAACTATTTGAAAATCTGGAATCTGAGGGAGCAAAAAAATCTAAATATTGAGAAAATCTCCTTTAAAGTTGTTCAAATGAAGTTCTTAGCAATGCATATTACTAATCAAAAATGAAGTTTTGATATATTTACGGTAAGAAATTTACAAAATATTTTCATGGAACATGATCTTAATATCCTAATGATTTTTGTCATAAAAGAAAAATGTATAATTTTGACCCATACAATGTATTTTTGGCTATTGCTACAAATATACCCCAGCGACTTAAGACTGGTTTTGTGCTCCAGGGACACATTTACAAAAAGAGATTTCAAAATGTACAGCTTACATTTGGGCTTCATTCATTCATTATTTTTATTCAAATGTGTTATATGTTAACACATTACAGAGAACAAAAAGTTTTTTTCTTAAAATGTGACATATGTAAACGTATTGTCTTGGATTGAAATACATGGTGGGTAAAATACATTTTTAAATGTTTTTAAAATATATTTTCTAGGGCTATCAAAGGATTAATCGCATCCAAAAATAAAAGTTTGTGTTTACTTATGTGTGTGCGGTGTATAAATATATTTACTTGTTTTCCAGTACAAATATCTAAACATTCTTAAACCAAGCAATATGTCATAAGACAAAGTCTTGTTTTTAGAAAATTATATCAAAATTAAGTGAGTTTATGCTTCATATAAGAAAAATATCTGCCAATGGGGTCAGAAAAATAAAACAAGTTTATATTTCTGACTCCACTTGCAGATTTGATTTGATTTTTTATTTGAAGACTTTATATCTTGAGTAATTTTGCTTCTTAAGTAAATGTATCTTGATTTAAGAATGTTTAGACAGAAATACGGAGTAAGAAAATGTAGCAGTGTGTGCACTATATTCTGAAGTCTTTATGCAATACAGCTTCACAATAATAAATAGGAAATATGTTGTACATTAACTGTAAAATTCATTATATAATATAAAACCGACTTCAATTTCAACTGTAAATTTTTTTTTTTTTTTCATTTTACACTATTTCCTTTTTTTTTGGATATTGTGCAGTTGCTTTGACACAATTTACATTGTTAAAAGCGCTATATAAATAAAGGTGACTTGACTTGACTTAAAGCAGCTCTACTTTAGACAATAGTGTCATTATTCAGCTTAAAATTTAGTTCAATGTTGATTCAATTCATTTCAATGATAATCTCAATGTTGCAAAACTCATCAATTATGAATTCAGCTATTTATAAGTAGCCCTACAGAAGACAATAGCTTCATTATTCAGCTCATCTAATAGTATCAACGCAGTTAAATCGATAATATTACTAACAGTGTGGGTGACCCACGTATCTAGAGCACATTAATGTTAATTGTTAGTCAAACATTGTTCAGCATACAAGAAAACAGTGCTTCACTCAACCAAATGCATCACTGTTAATGTAGTGCAGTCATGTGAACATAATTGCTAAATGAAACAGTCTTTTATTTGACATCTCCTTCCTAATCAGACACGGTCATGTAACCGTGTTTAAGTTATCATGCTGTGTTCTCGGGCCTAAAAAACACTGAGGAGGAAAGCTGAAGGATGAAGAAGAGAAAACGTGCAGCTGAAGCAACAGATCACAGCGAATCCAGGAGATTCAAGTACAATTTAAACTGACTACTTGTTCTTTTTAAGTTGAAATAAAACTGTAAGGAGTAAAAAGTACTGTTTTTTCTTCAGAAATGTAATCAAGTAAAAGAACATTACATTTTTATCTTATACACATTAAATGTGGTAAACCGAAGCTCAAAAGTGCTTGCTTGACGTGAGATCATTGTTTTCATGCATCAAGCACACAGTTCCACTTCAGTTATGACTTTCATCAGGTAAATATCTGGCTTCAGAAGTTCACCATCAAATCTGAGGAAGCATGTTGAGGTAGAAAAGCTGTTTTCCCCCAAAAACATGTATTCATTACTCTTTCTGTTTTTATAGAGCCATTAGCTGTGTAATATATTGACTGAATGCACTATTTGAGTGCAAATAAAATCAGTGATGAAAATTTAAATATAATTAATATTTTGGGGGAAATTATTATTATTTTTAATTAAATGTTACAAATCTCCAAAAAAGTGTTCATTCATTCATATATATTCATATACATACAGTATATATGTATATATGCGATGGCATGAGGGTGGAAAGGATGGAGTTTCCTTTTAATCCCTTTCCCTGCAATTTTGTGTGTGTGTGTGTGTGTGTGTGTGTGTGTGTGTTCCGCTGTGCTGCATTTTAATTGTTATCGCTGCACTAGATATGTGTTTGACCTGTATCATTGCATTTTGTTTCGTTTTCTCCCTTTAACCAAACTTCTGAATGTCTTTCAGGGGAAAAAAAAGTACTTCTACTTTTTTAATACTTGAGTACAATTTAAAGTAGTACTTTTAATTTTACTCAAGTATGTTTTTGGCCAGATATTTGTGCTTTTAATCGAATAAAATTTTCACTGAGAATTTTTCCTTTCACTTGAGTACTTTTGACACCTCTGGTATGGATAATAGGAAACAAATGATAGCCCTCATATAAATACAGACCTGTAAATAAAGTTTGATCATTTTCAAAACAAGGGTAAAAACATTGAGGATTAATGTCGTTTAGACACAATCTGCCATGAATTACAGCTCTTCCTTCAGGAAATTTTCCATGTTCATAATGTTGATTACCATAGAAAATAATTACATTTGTAGCTCTATTGGATTTTTTTAAAAGCAAAAAATTGAAACAAAAAAGTCTATTACACTGTAAAAGATCATTTTTTTGAATTGGAATGTTTTACAAAAAATTAAATAAAATACTATTTCCGTCTTTCTACCTCAAAATTTCACATTTAGTTCAATGCGTTACTTGCTATTTCTTTGGGATTGTGAAATTAACTAGACATTTCTGAGTGAAAACATGAATTTTTCAGTATAGGCAGTGATTCAGAAAAGGTTTTAAAAGCAGAAATGTGAATCTTGCATAAACCTTTAGTCCAGTTTATCCTTTTTCAATGTAAAACTACTTATCTTGGTGGATGAATGTCTGGTTATGAGCTACCAATGTTATTTTCGTGAGAAATACAGTATATGGTGGGCAAAATATATTTTTAAATGTTTTGAAAATATATATTTATATTTTTTAAATATATTTTCTAGGGCTGTTAAACGATTAATCATGATTAATCACATTCAAAATAAAAGTTTGTGTTCATGTTTACATATGTGTGTGTGTGTGTGTGCGTAAGTATATTAAGGGAAAAGGAAAGGGAAGTGTGTGGCCAAGTATAGTGACCCATACTCGGAATTTGTGTTCTGCATTTATGATTATCTTGCGAGTATCTCGCAATTCTGACTTTATAACTTGCAATTGCAATTAAATTTTTCTTATTTATTTATTTTTATTCAGTGGTGGAAATGGGCTTCCATAGTGATTCTATCACACTACTGTCACATAATGTTCATGTCTTGGGCCTGTCCTCTTTAAATAGTCTGTATTTTAATGTTTGTCTGGTGGTCCCATAGACGTACACTGTGAATGCCTTAAATCAAGACATGTCAGAATTATTTTATGTGAAATTTCAGATCTCAGAAACTCAAAATACTTTAGATAAACAAATATGAAAACTGAAAACTACCATGAAACTGCCGCAGTGGAAATGAATGCACAGAAGGATAAACACCTCTATAATCCTCCGATTCAAAGCACAGCTGGAATTCCTGGCGCTGCGATTATTCTCATTCCTTTGTTTTGTGAAAGAATGAAATCTTTCATGGCAGAGTCTCCCAAACCGGCTCGGCGCACGTGCCATGGTTTGGGAGCGAGCTATGAATAATAGATTTGAGGCCGTTGCCTCCTGTGGTGAGGTGATCGCTTAATTAGCCATGATTAGCACTGCTCAAACCCCCAACACTCAGACCACACAACTCCAGTCAAAACTCATCTCATATTTCATATTCAGCGTGACCTACTTAATTTAGGGTAGAGTTATAAATATTGACTTTCTGTGCTGAACACCTCCAGTCTAAGATGAGTCTCAAAACGTCCTAAAATAGTTTTAATTACTAAGCAAAAGTTGATAAAATCTTTAGCGATACATCACAGCGGAATTAATCACTATTCCCGTGAGCAGTTAAAAAGACCGGATAATTACTCAAATAATATTCCTCCTTCTGCTGTCATTATTTATTTGATCAGATTACACGTGTATAGTTTATTTTTACGCATTTTTATTCTGTATTTAAATGAATTTCAATTAGTGTGACAACAAAATATCTTTAAAAAAGATTAATTTACACTACAACAACAAAACAGATTCAGGGAATAGTTGTCTTTCCTTGAAATGGAACTGAATGTGTTGCACCATCTAAACGAACTGATTCACTAAAACGAATCAGCAACTGGTTCAGAAGAAATTAATGCTTTTATTCATCAAGAATTCATTAAATTGATCAAAAGTGACAGTAAAGACATTAAATGTTATACGATTTCTATTTCAAATAAATGCTGTTCTTTTGAACTTTCTATTCATCAAAGAATCTTGAAAAATAAAATGTATCACAGTTTCCACCGAAATATGAAGCAGCACAACTGTGTTCAACATTGATAATAATCAGAAATGTTTCTTGAGCAGTAAATCAGTATATTAGAATGATTTCACACTGAAGACTGGAGTAATGATGCTGAAAATACAGCTGCAGATCATAGAAATAAATTACAGTTTAACAGATATTCACATAGAAAACAGCTGTTTTAAATTGTAATAATAATTGTAACTGCAACCTTGGTGAGCAGAAAAGACTTCTTTTTGAAAATCGAACAGCAGTGTATCAGGAAATCAATGATCAATGGCACAAATGGCTCAACTTAATTTGACGTCAGTGATCCTAACAGCTGAATCCAGGACATATTTACATGTTTTAGTGAATCATTTGGTGCACCAGAACAAATCTTGTGTAACTGGTACTGTCCTGGTAAACTGGGATGTCTGGTCATTTTACCTGTTGTAACTGAGAAACAGGGTTTGTGGTCAATGTAATAATTGTAGACAAACGGAATCAAACAAATCAAATGATTCACTGAATCAAATGAGTTCTGACTCCACTGGAAGTGAACGACTCTCGGAATGCTTCCAAATCACAGCTGTTGGTCTAAGTGCACTTGAAAGAATACTTTCCCTTCTTCACTACGGGACGTTTTTGACCCTGATCCATTAGTCCAACAGGGCTGCTTTGTACCTCACCAAGAAATAAAAAAAGCCACCAGAGCCTTTTGTCTTGCAGATAACACCGGAACAAGCGCTTAATGGCGTCCCGCCGTGTGTCTACAACTCTCAACATGTTAAAAACCTCAGCGACAGGATGGAAAAATGCTGTTGTGCTTCCTGCGGATCAAACACTGTGGGACAGATAGAAAGGAAGGGATCTGTCGGCATGTCAGCTCACCCTTCTCTCTTTGCTCTGGCATTGAAAGGGAATCCTGGCTGACCGATCGGATCTGATAACAATCGGAGCTCGCTAGAATTCCCTGAGAAGAGCGTGAGACACTGAGGAGCCTGATCTCACCGGGCAGGTTTCTCTCCTTCACACACACAGAGGAAAGAGAGAGCAGTGTTGACAGCTTAACCTCTGGGCTCAGATACGGATCTCTGCTGACAGACTGAACCAGAACTGTCACACGCCTGATGGGTGTCGTCTTCTCGTTTAATAACACGCCTTCCCCGTGCAATAAGGTTAGTTACGCCCTCATTATCAGCAGCCTCAGATCTGGATGCATTTTCTCCACAGGCATTTCAAAAACCTTCCTTCTGACATTTAACCCTATAAAGCCTACTGTATCATATGTGATGAAGGCCTTTAAATGTTCAAAACGTGCTGTTAAACACACAATCTACTCCTTCTGTCAAAGCAAAAGCTCTTTTAGTGTAATTGTGCAAACATCCAGCTTTATCTGGTGCTTCACGTGTTTTTTGCTGTTGAATCTTGACTTATTTTTATCAAGTAAACGTCAGAATAACTGTAGTAGCCTAATATTTCCAGATGAACACTTACTGGACTGAAGCAGCTCGGCTTTACTTGATGATCCATGAATCTTTTTTTTTTTTTATAAAAATCAGTGCGTCTCAAATCTGATCATCAGGATCTTTTGAGGAGCGTTTGTTTCCAGAAGCTTTACTTTCACTGTTCCTCAGCGGAGGAATGATCTTCACAAGCCTCCAAAACATCTCACATCTTCTGAGGAGCGTTTATTTCTTCATCTCTCGATCAGCATTGCATTGCATTATATGTTTGGATCATTTCAATCTAATCTTACTAAGACATATTATTGGAGATATAGAGTGACGACTGATATTTAGATGATTTTATCTCAGTATCTGCTGTACTGTTATAAAGATCTCATTGATGTACATCACAAATCACATATTTTTGCTCAGTTTGAGTCTTTGATCCATATTCTCACTGTATCTGAGGTATAAAAGCCTAATTTATCAAAAACAACACTCAACATAAAACACATTTGCAAATGTTTTTAAATGCATATAATATTTTATCTATAGGTTCCATTTTAAAAACATGATTTCACTATTATTTAATATCTCACCCTTTCCTTAATATGACCTTCAAGAGTTTGCGTCCAAATCTGAATACAGCGACCATGAGTGGAGTAACATAAGCTAAAAAACACAGGCGAACATGCTTACACAGTAAAACACATCAAATTATTAGGAAATACCCAAAGCATGCTCTGCAAAAAGGGAATATTATAAAATATCTAGGGAAATGTGATCTCTCAAAGGTGCCTTAACAGAAAGCCAAGACCACCTCGAACTGCTTTTAAAAGTGTCTGGGACCACACACAACACGAAGACATGACTATTCAGCAAAGTATTTATTCTGGACACGGTCCTTGGCGACTCGCCACACATATTCTGTGGTTTTGCAACAGTGAAATGAACA
This sequence comes from Barbus barbus, assembly GCF_936440315.1. Taxonomy (NCBI): domain Eukaryota; kingdom Metazoa; phylum Chordata; class Actinopteri; order Cypriniformes; family Cyprinidae; genus Barbus; species Barbus barbus. The sequence goes on from NC_136740.1 coordinate 31,871,453, forward strand.
GAATGATATGTTCTTACACCTAAGCCCCACTGAAGAAAAGCCTCACCTCATTCTTATGCCTTCAGAAAACATCCTTGGCTGCCTAAAAGTGAGCTGCAGAGTGACAGAAAAGTAATTTGCCACCTTTCACTGCCAGTGGCTTATGTGATGTGGTTTATGGAGACAGATCTAGATTGGCGTATTCGTACATGCCTCAAGGCTACACACGCTGAAGAAAACCGGACTGAAGCTGTCTGCACCAGAAAAATCCCTGCAATCATCTGAAATGGAGAGAAAATGGTTGATTTTAGTTCAAGAAGGCAGTCATTGTCTTCTATAAATCAAAATGATGTGCTCATCTATGCAAAAAGCATGCAAAACACTTGCATTTACAGACACAAACTCATTTAAAATGCATGCTGATGTTCTTTATTTAGGCTGCGTTCCTGAACTGCATTTAGCTAAACTAATTAGTAGTTCAGCAGCATTTGAGCCGGGCGTGATGTGTTGCGGTTGGCTTTCCATGTATCTCTTTGGTTAAAAAAGCCCTGGAATTCCAACATTTGCAAGCCACCTGCATACTTAATATGCATGTCTGCATACTTCATGTTCATGCGATCTACCACAGATCTCCAGACAACAAACCACATGTCATTTCTTTTCCAAAAATGTCCACACACCCAAAGATTGCTGCATGTAAACATCCATAATTGCACAGCGGGATTTAGTGCACTAGTCATGTGGAATATTTTCTGTAATCATGATATGAGTTTACATGACATACTTGATGTTTAATATACAGTATCATATTAAAAGGTCCCGGGAAAAAATCACAATTTACACTACAAGGAATAAGTCAAACTGAATGGAAAATGTGCAAATTGCCTCATTTACATTAAGCACTGACAGTAATCTTCCACAATCACAAATCATCTAAATGCATTGTAAAAAAGTGCGTATTGCACAGGATCAACTTTCATTTTTCGATTACCCATACAGTACAAGCAAATAACCTTACTCAAAGTCAGACTAGAAAGTTTGTGTCTGAGAAATGCGCATCAGTACAAATCAATTTCTGCTTTAATAATTTATTGGCTCGCTGTATTCTGCTTTAGCCAGCGGTTGACATCAGGGATACCTTTAGATTCTCTGGGAATTAAAGCTTCTAATCAGGCATGCAATGTGCAATTCTGAAAACACCTTTGTATTTCTCTTTTTTTTTCGGATGAAAACTTCAAAGACGTCACAGCAAACCCTCACATCTTCAAGGTGAAAATATGTGTATTCCATTTTATCAGGCTTGAGGAGAGACTCCAAGAGAATTAGCACAGAAAAATTAAATTGGTCTCATTGAGGCTTAGCGCTGTAAGACATTCATTTTTAATGTGGCGACTGCACCGCTCCACTCGCAGCACCGTCCTGATTTCTGATCAGCCTCTGAGCTAAAGCTTCACTTTCCACCCCGTCATCTTAAAATAACAGAGGAAGCAGAATAAAACAAAGGCTGAGAGTTCAACTGTTTGGTCCAAAACTCTCTCTGTAATTTTTGTTGTTTGCATCATACTATCAGTACTTGCATGCTAGTACTAGAAATGACTCTGAAGAAGAGATGGGAATCATTATGAATTGTTGAACTTAACGATTATAATTTTTAACTTAATTATTTCAGTATTTTTGAGAAAGCGTCAAATAACAGTGTATATTTAATATAAAGCGCCAGTCAATAATCATGCTGATTGCATAACGGTATATTCGACTAATCTAATGACTCGTGAGTTATTTAACGCCAATCGCATACTTCCCTAATACATAGTAAGCGAAAAACAGTATGTGAAAAGAGTAAAATGCAGTATATAACACTAAACAGAACACACTTTTTCAATGGTCATCAAATATTAAAAAGATGCATTAAATACAGATTCTTTAAAAAGATGCATGTATTTAAAAGATGCATTAAAAATATTAATTAAAAAGAACTGGCTCATTAGAGTCAATCATTTGTAAATCGAACTACACTGGCTGTGATATGTATTTGTTTTGCATGTTTAAGGAAAATAAGATGCATATCAAATGAAATGTTAAAGAAATGACATGACGCTTTTCTACATGCAATTTAAATACAAAAGATTATTTCACTGTGCACGATTATGCAGGATAATGCAATGCATTTTTGATCACAAACATCTGACCCTAGATTGCATTCACATCAACTAAGCGAGCTGAAAACTGGACTCAAGATGCACTAAAATCATGAAAGTGTCCTACAAGGCTTGCTGAAGCAAGGATTAAACGGCTTCCCAGAACAAGCAAAGTACTCCTTGAAAGCAGTGCATGCGTGCAAATCACACAAATGACTGGGAGAGTCTTCAGATACAGTTATTATGAGATTATACAAGCTCTGGATTAACTTGTAAGAGCATAAATATTTTGTGTTGTTAATGGGAGGTTTTGTACAGTGTGTTGACTGATGCATGACTGATTTTACTGGGGATTTCAGAGGCAGCAATGAGAGACAAGTGCTCATTATACTGCTGCCCTGAACTGATAAAAACATGATGAAAAAAAACTGAGAGAGAAGAAACAGGAGGCGGCTGTGAGTAAGGATGCAAATCATCAGGAATTTAACCATTACGGTTCCTTTAAGACCCATGAAAACGTTTCACAAGAACCAGTTCATGAGAGTCATTTGTTTGTGATTCACTGGTCATGCTGTGTATTTGAGTTTTGTGCAACAAGCAAGGACAATACAATAGAAAGACAAGTTATGCATGGACTTTGCATTACTTCACAGTGCCTTTTTCTCTCTCATCACATTCAATTCACATTTAAAATATCACAAAAAACAAAGCTGTAAATCTGTAGAAACACTCAAGACTAATACTGTGTTACTACACTACAAAAATTTATTTTCTTACTCATTTTTGTCTTGTGTTCAGTACAAGTATCTAAATATTCTTAAATCTAGATATATTTACTGGAGAAGCAACATAACATAAGATACTAGGTCTTGTTTTCTGAAAAAGTTTTTGCTTAAAATGAGAAAAAATATCTGCCAATGGAGTCAGAAAAATAATCTTGTTTTCTCTTTGAATTAAGTTCATTTTCTGATCCCTTTGACAGATATTCTTCTTGTTTTAACCAAAATTTGTTAATTTTTCAGAAAACAAGACTTAATATCTTAAGTCATTTTGCTTCACATGTGAATGCATCTTGATTCAATAATGTTTATATATTTGTACTGAAAACATGACAAAATACTAAGAAAATCTTTTTTTGCAGTGTATTAACTGAAATGAATGTCATGAAATCATCAATAGTTTCACATTATTACTTTCAAAATATACTCTTGATTCCCTATCTTAAAGTTTAAAACTAAGCAAAATTGTCAATGTTAAGGTACACTGATAAATGATTCTTCTAAGCGAAGAATTAATTATATTTATAATCAACACTCCTTTTGCTTTATCTGCCATTTTAATGGATTTTTTCTCCACTGCAGTGCATACATGCAACATCTTTGTATGGCAGAAATAGTAATAGCCATGCAGTTCAAACATCTTTTAGCAGGCAATATATGCATCTAACCTACTTTTTATAACAACCTTCAAGCATTAAAACAAGGTAATGATGGTAAATATTACATTTATGATGCTTTAAGATGCTAATATGACTAGGCACGCTAGGTTTTGGATCAGAGCCACAGTCTCCATATGCTTACAGCAAACTGTGCCAACCACAACAGCCACAATCCTGATTGCACGCTTTCGGTTTCACCGTGTCTGGTTTGGTTAGTTGTTGAGGTGATGCGTCGCCCACACAGAGTCTGTGACCACAGAAAGTGTCATGATACATCAATCAGTACTATGGGATATAGCATATCTTATGGCATGATAAAATCACTGTACAATAATATATAGTGATTTTATAAGGCTAAAACGAGTTCCTAACACAATTAGGTAAAAGTAATCGAAAAGACCATAAAAAACCTTTTACAATGTACCCTGGGGCTCAATTGGATTGTATAGGCTTCATGTAAACACCTCAATCGATCTGACTGAGCTTGCTCCAAATGAAATTTCAATTGGAAAGGTTAGTGTAGACTGGCAATAATCTGATCAACAGGACAAATTAAGCAGGAAAAAGCTTGAATCTGACTGTTTTATCAATCTGAAACAAAATAAAGTTCCTATAAAGAGAACTTTCAGAATCTGAAATCAGATTGGGTTCATATAAACCAATACCTACTGCTTCCTAAATGTGTGATTCACACAAAACGCATTTCACATTTAAAAAACGCAAGACGCAGGGCAGTGGAATAAACAAAAACACAAGGTATAGAGATGCATTTTTTACAAGTTTAACTGCTTTTAAATTGTGAGACGATGCAAAATATGCAAGATGCAAATGCAGCGGCCAGATACGGCTGTCTAGCACATGTTTACATAGAAGTGATTTCAGGACTAAAACATTGAATTTTTCATTTAATCAAAACCACAAATTTGAAAAATGGTTATCAGGAGTGGGTCTTTGAGAATTAGCCTTGAACAGAATTTGCATTTACATAATAATGATAATTAAATTTACACAAAATGTGAGTTAAACAACATTCACAACAGTGCTGCTTTTGCTGCAACCTGTAAAAACGAGCAACACAATAAATTTGCATTGTTTGCATTAAACAGACCTCAGTCCTCTAGCTGAGTTTTTAGTATTTGCATGTAGAAGTGCAGGTTAGCATTGCTTTTAATGCGCTGAACTATCCCGGATAAAAACTTTTAATAAAAATATGTATTGTAAAATATTGCATTGCCTTTTTAATGCAAACTCCAGATTCCGAAGGGATTTCTCAATATCGTCTATGTAGAGAAAAAAAAACTTTTCTTACATAGACAATAGCATGCTTTCTTTGACTGAGCCGTGAAAATAAAAACAAACCCTTTACATGCCTGTAGGGAGTGTCACAATAATAAACCCAACCTTCTGAAGAGTTAATTCCCAACTCTGCTCTGAAGCGCAGGCATCCGAGTAAAGCAGGGCCCGGATGCTTCTTTTCTGTGGAACATAAACCGGCACTTTAGAGAGGGGTTTGTATCAGGTGACTCCCACGGGAGCGGCGTGTCTCCCTGGAGAATCTGTGCCATGTGAAACTGGAGAACGTTGTCATAATGCCGTGTCCTCAGAGACGAGCCTGGCAGCAGCCCCAACGCCTTTGCAGCTGCCGCTCGCTGAAGGAGTTACGACTGGCTTCCGCGCCGCTGCGTTTGAAGACTTGGGAAAGATGAACACAAGAAGGACATTCTGCCGTTCAAGTATTCCAAGCGGATCTTCAACAAACACCTAAAAAGACGACCTTGTAATTCTGGTGTCCCGGAACAGGCCTAATGAAAACCATCTCCAGTGTTTGGAGAGACGCCCGAGGGCTTTTCTCTCCAGCCAGCAGAGACGGAGTGTTTTGTTATGGTCTCATTATTTTAGCTTGTGCGCTCTTGCCCAGAATATACTGCTTCAACTCTAACTGGATCCCATCTTTCAGTACGGCGCATTATTAAATAGACACCTACGGAAGTCCAGGCTTGTTACGGCTGCAATTTCCAAGCACTCCAACTGATTGTGTTTCATCACAAGTGCAAAGACTAGGCTACTTTTCGGTGCTTGTCCAAAAACACTTAAAGTAATGATGAACATTCATCTGAAAAAAACCTGCTTTAGCAACGACTAAATCTAAACCAAAAATAAAAACCACACACATACAGTATTTTCCACACTAGTACATCCTACTAGATAAGCCTTTCGTTAAGAATAAATAATAGTTATTTACCAACAAAGCAATATGTCATTATTTAAGTAAGACTTTATGAATGGCTGCTGCAATCCTACCCAAAACACTATGTAGATACATATGCAAAAAATATAACAAAAAAACCCTCAAATGTGTCTTTGATGACATTGACAATCATTCAGTAATGATACTCATACAAAACTTGATTCTTTTCAATACGGACGTCACTAAAAATAATGATAACTAGCAGTTTATTAAGGGAGGCAGATGTTGATTCAATAACCAAACTGAACTATTCAGTGAAGCGTTCGACTACTTCAAACAGGTAAATCGTTTTTTTTCCCCCAAACTATTCGTCAAAAGAACCGTCTCATTGGTTTATGAATCGGACTACAGTGGTCGCGCTGTTTGTGTCTGATTCATTAAAAAAACCTGGCTCATTTGAGCCGTTTGTTGGTGATTTAAAGAGGTCATATGATGCGATTTCAAGTTTTCCTTTCTCTTTGGAGTGTTACAAGCTGTTTGTGCATAGATAAGATCTGTAAAGTTGCACAGATTAAAGTCTCAAACTCAAAGAGATATTCTTTGAGTTTATAACCGATTCATAAAAGTCATGCTTTTACAATTCAGATCCCACTGATAGCGCTCTCAGTGTTTGATTCACTATTAAGAACCGGCTCATGAGAGTCATTTGTTAGTGAATCGGACTACACTGGTGGTCACATTGTATGGTTGTTTATGCAGGACAACTCAATAGAAAGACATTTCTTCTTATTTATTTATTTGTACACGGCATTTGTTGTTTAGCATCACATTTACTACAGACTTATATTCATGAGTTAATATTCACAGGTAAATTATTTTAAGAATTTAAATAAATGTTTAAATGTTGAAAAGCATTGTCCTGTGTGAACCCTCCTTTAATAAGAAGACTTAAAGATACCTTACTGAAAGGAGTCCAGATGAGTGAAGTCCGTTCAGAACTCAACAGTTAATCTCAAGTGTCTACTATGATGCTGATACATTGAGGTCCTTTGACAAAAAACAACAGTAAATACTTAAGACATAAAACGCAATATTCAATGAATGATTTGCACTCTTGTCCTTCATCACGTGACCAAGGGCTGGACAATAAATTTACAATATATTCACAATGATTTTGCTGGTGATAAAATCAAATAACATTGAGAATATTATGAGGATTTTTACAACCTTTTTTCCATTAAGTTTCCTAAAGAACGACTAGTTGATTCATGATAATGATCGATTCATCAAATGATTCTTCCTAGTCTCGGGAGTCACTCATTTAAACTTCCTCAGTAGAAAAACTACTGTTAGATTGTTTTAAAATGTTATTGTTGCGGAACGTTCAGAGAACATTCAAAAATAACGTTACCATAATGTTTGCAAAATTATTAGGTTCCCTTAATGTTGGCATAAAACATAAAAAGTTAATCAACTTAACGTTTTGAATGTTAACATTTTCATAACTTAATGGGAACATTAGCAAAATGTTCTTAGAACATATTTTGTTGGCTCTATTCAACGCTTTGTGTGATGTCATCGCTCAAAAATGTCAAAACATGTTTCCCAGTTTCCATGTATTATTAAAATTAATGATGGTAAATATTGCTACTTCTGCTCTATGTATTGTTATATTGGTGGATATAAATGAAAATGATTAAATATGATTATTCCTTGTGTTAATTTACTGAAAAACAGTAGAAAATGTCTTGATTGTTTATTAAATTATTTATTTAGTACATTAATGCATTTATCAGACGTGACTTCTTAAACATTAAACATTTAGAATTGCTAAATGAATAGTAAATGAATCTTCTTGATTACCGTGAATGTTTGATTGAAATGAAGCATCCTCTGATTGGAAAACAGGGGAATTCGAGAATAATATGCAGAAAATATTTTCACCATATAATAATCAAAAGGTGTTTTTTTTTTCACATGATTCACACTTGAGGCATTCTGTAAACATACCATTTCATTTGATTAGCACAGAAAAGAAAATCCCCTTCACCAAAGCTTGAGTTCCCCAGCCGAACCCTGAGGATATTCTTCTGATAATGACCTGCTCTCTACAGACTCCTGCTCTCTGCTCTCAGATCCATCCGACTGGGTGCTAATTACGCTAAAGTCAGAAGACAGCATGGACAGAAATGTACATCTACCCCAGGATATTCATTATAATGAGCGTACAGATTTCTCCGGCTTATTAAGGGTGGCGGAAGTCGGTTATCATCAGCGAGTAGCAGTGAACTCGAGACAACATCCTCCCACGGGCCACGTCTCTGGTTCTTCTGTCAGAGAAACACAGATTACAGCATGCGGGCCAGAACATGAGCCTTGCTCCATTACAGGCACACAATGAAAACACGTCCGGAAGCCTGCTCTTTCTACCCTCATGGAAAAACATCCATCTTTTGCCAGGCGACAGGGTTGCTTGTCATTACAGGGCTCCCTGTGGCAGCCGTGATGAAAGATGTGTGCATTCCCAGAAGTCTGTGGGCCAGAGAGACAGCAGATCTGAGGAGGACGCTGACTGTAGTTCACAGCTCAGAGTTTGTGCAACATGTCATGTTCTCCCTAAAAGCTATGCATTACAAATAAAACTACTTTAGAATAACATACTAGTCACCATTTCATTGCATTTAGCAGATACTTTTATCTAAAGTGGCTCGCATTTCTGATGTACATTTACCAGTTCATGCATTTATGCATGGGAACCTAACCCATGATGTGAACATGCAACCTGACAAAGTCATGAAACAACAACTTAGATATTGTTTAGGTAATTATAGTATTGCTAGTTGTACCTCTTCTGCCATTTGTTATCTCTTTCTCAAACCCTTTTGAGGGTAAATGGGTTTCTCACACTTCCTTTTCAGTGTTGCAACAGTCTAGTAATTGTGATCCAAAAAAAATTGGAGAGATTTGTTTTTTTTTGACTGTGAAACCCAACTCAATAAAGAAAGTGAATGTTCCTTGAATAATTCAGAAGACGAGTCTCAATTTCAAAGAAACCTTTGAGTCTTAAATTTCATGTTTTCATGTATTTCATATTTTAGTGTTTGACAAGCTACAATAAAGGTTTTCTCTTCTTTTTATCTGACTCTTCGGTGTTTTTCAAAGTGTTCATTTTTGGCTGATTGCATGGAAACCAAAAAGCCTCAAATTGACCACAGCACAAATGTTGTAACAAATTTTGTACAGCCTTTCCTAAACACATCTGTGTGTTGAAACTTTGCACATTCATGACCCCAAAGAAAAACTCTTTACTAAATTTCAAGACTAAATCAATAGTTTAACCAGTATTTTGAGCAGTATTAAAAAAAAAATGTGGGGCAAATTGATGCCAACACAGAAGTTGTAATAAATTTTGTACAGCCTTTCCGAGACACATTGATCGGTCTAAACTTTGCATGCCCATTCATAACCCTAAATGAAAAATATTCACCAAATTTCAAAATGAAATAAATAGTTTAACTAGTATTTTCAGCGGTTAGAAAACCAAGCGTGGGTCAAATTGACTGCAGCATAGTTGTAACAATTTTTGTACAGATTTTCCAAAACACATACAGTAAATGTATTGAAACTTTGCATGCACATTCAAAGAAGAAATAAATAGTTTAACAGTTTTGTACCTGAGGCTGCAGTTTATTGGACCTCCTGAACACTGCGGTTCTTCTGAAAGGGTCATCTGGACAAAAACTGAGGCTGGACGGAAGGACGTTCTGTTGTTGTTTGCATGTCTTGAACAGAAAACAACAGGAAAAAGTAAAAAAAAAAAAAACAACAATTCTGATCCCACACATTCTGTTATACACTAATTCTACACATCACGTAAGTGTCAGATGCAGGGAATTCGATTGGATCAGGAACGTTTTGATATGCGACTGTCTTTCAGCAGCCATCAGCTTTGCTTTATGAAATCTCCAGACAGCTGCATGTGAAAGGAAGGTGAACACGTAGAGGACATTTCCACAGAATCAAATGCATGTTATCTCAGTATGCATGAATGAGAGTGATTCATAAACACACGCACAACAGAATTCCTGCATGTTCGGTCCATGCGCGCAAACTGTATATGTGTTGTGATGTTGACTGCACACATAAGCTCAAAAGAAAACTTATGTGTAAAAGTGCAAAAAGTGTAACCAGCGGACGTTTATTTATTTGTTTATAAGCATATTTCTGTAAATGTATCAGGATTAGTCAGCTGGCTAATTTCCAAGGTGTTAAATAAAACAAATAATAGAAATAAATAAATGCATACATACATAACAATATACTATACTTAAGTTCATTTTTACTTAAGTTTTAATTAATTTTCATTTTAGTTTTACAGTCATTTTATTGTTTTTGTAATTTTATTAGTTTTTTAAATATATATATATATATATAATTTTATTTCAGTTAAGGTTTACTTCAAGTAACAAATATTTTTTTTTAAATTTACTAAAATTAAAAATTTAGCTTTATTTAACTGTAATAAACTGATCATGCAACCAGGTTATTTTGGAGATTGAGAACAGTAAATATCTACATATTTGAATCTTTCATTAAAAATCTTATTTTTTTAATTATTTGGACTAATGTGCACAAATGCATTGTTCACAATACAAATGTGCAATAAGAAATCTGTTCAATTTTGATTTCATATAGACTTTCGTATACAGTATAACAGCTTTATATCGACTATCTGCTACCCTGCTTTCTAGATATCAGCATCAGCCTTTAAACAACCCATGTGAGAGTGACTATCTGTTTAGTTAAGTTGAAACCCACACCACAACCTGCTGCAAACATGAAACTACTCTCCAGTATGAGCCAGCGCTTTGACTGTGAAGATTAACTTGTGCAGCATCACACTGACTTTAGCTTATTTACTCCCAGCCCCATATTAATAATTACATGAGTAAATACATGTGCACACTAAAGGCCCACTGTGCTGCATTTCATATTCCCATTCATCTTTGATTCCCAGCGCTGCGACAGCTGAAACTCCAGTTGGCCGATTTCATAAGCTTGTTTGGGGAGGGATACTTCAGCTGAAACGCTGTACGTGTTGAATCCGAGCGCAGCGCTGCACTGGAGCTCTTCAGCTGCGCATGCATGCTATCAAAACACTCCTGTCAACCACTGTCAGATTTAATCATGTCATGCACGTCATCCATCTGCTTTAATTCAACCTCAATGACACTTAAACACTGAAAAACAGTCTTGTTTGCAAGTTAAATATTGTTTAAATGTTATTGTTCATTTTATTATCCTACTGGCATATTGGTTTTTCTTGTTTTAAATATAGATCTAAAACAAGTAAACTTCATTTAAGTCTTATTGTACATAATGTAGCTTGTCAAGGAATATTTCTAATATTTTTTTAAATGTATAATTAATATTTTTATGCATGTTTACATAATTTGAATGGGAAAATATGACAAAATTAGGAAAATTATATATATATGCATGTCATTAAAATGCTCCTGTTGCATTTAATTATATTATAAATCTACTTTAATGACACTTCAACACCAGGAAAAAAAGTGTCTTTGTATTGTTTTTAAGGTAAAATATCCAAACACCCTTACAACAATATACATTTAATCAAAATTATCTTGAATGTTATTGACCTTTATTTTTATTACACTATTTGCATATTGTTATTTTTTGTTATTTAAGTTTTACACGTTATTTAAGTTTTATTGCACACAATTTTGCTTTTCAATAAATATTTATTTTTATTCATTTTTTTTTTAAAGGTATGTTAACACGATTTTAATAGGAAACAAGACGAAATTAAGGAAATAATTAGTTTTTTGTTTGTTTTTCAGCTGTTGCATGGCATCAAAATGCTCCCTTCAATTTTAATTATGTTCTGCACGCGTCATTCATCCACTTTAATTCAACCTAAATTACACTTAAATACCGCAAAAAGGATGTTTACATAAATTTGGTGGGAAAATAAGACAAAATTAGGAAATTATTAAGATGTTTTTGCAGTGAAGAGAAAAATACTTGCGGTAAATTACAAGGCTTTAATGTACAGCAAACCTTAAATTATGACTCCCAGCAAACTGAAAGCAGCTTTTAGGAGGAAAGAGGAGGATCGGGCAAATGTCCCGGTGTGGATGTGTGGAAAGATGGGAAGTAGGAGGATCTCTTCTGGCTTTAATCATATCCTGTCACCTGAGATTGACAGCAGCTCTCAGAGCCCAAATGAAGCGTGGTCCATCCCGGACGGATCACTGCATGGACAGGTTCAGTTTCTCCGGGCCAGGGGAAACTCCTCCATGTTTCATCTCAAACACCTGCTCATTCAGAGGACTGGATAACAAACTACGGAAACAGAGAAGAAAATGGTTCAGTAGCCAAAGGGCAACGTCATTACTATATCCCTCATCATCATACTGGCTTCCCATCGACTTCTGCTGCCACAATTAAACTCATCAGAATTAAAGCATCAACATATATATGCTTTTAAATCAGACATTTTTAGTACTTTTAAGACCTATTTGACCCAAACAAGAGCCTTTAGTACAAGCACTTTAGCACAAGTTCTCATTTATTTAAAAGAAGCCATGTACAAGCATGACTGTACATTTTAATACATGATAAATGCCAAGTGGAGACTTCAGTGAACATATTTGGCATTAAATTGTGGCACAACATAATTACTGAATCAGAGTTTTGACTCGACTCACTGAAACAGTCTGAACTGATTCTCCAGAGTGAATTAAATATGCCGACTTGTTGCTATAGAGAACTCAAATGTATATTGTTTATAGTTTTATTTAATTTCTAAGTTTGGAGTTTAATGCTGTTATGCTAATGGAGATTAAACACAGCTCTGATTCAGTGTTATTTTTAGTCTTATTTCCTCCTGAAGTTTAATTGAGAGATGCTATTTAGAAAAAAGTGTAAAACTATTCTATTTTTTCTTTTATTTATTTGGCAATGACAAACTATTGGCACAAAAGAATCACTGAATCATAGTTTTGATTCACTGAAACGGACTGCTTGAATCGATTCTCCAAAATGAATCATGCCAACTTTGTGCTACAGAAGTTCAAATAAAGAGATGCAATTGCAGTTTTTACCTATTGCTTGAACACTATAGACACGCTTAGACCAAAGTAACAAAACTTGAAGCTTTTGTTACTACACCTTAAACACAGTGTAACCATACCTGAAACAAAAGCGCTGCTTTGCACTTCAGTTGCAATTCTGCAACACACTTGCTTCTGGACACTATTTCATACATAAGACACGTCGTTCATAAATGAAATCTCATGGGTACCATTGGGAAAACACATCTATTCAAAATACAAAACACACTGGGTGATTGAAAACACTTACTTACAAAACTGATCACCAATCAGCCAACCACAAATACACCTCAGTTGAGCCATTTTGAGAACTTTGCAAGCATGGAGGCAGGGAGAGGAAGATGAAGACAGGAGTAGGACATGGTCAAAGAGGCTATGCATGAAACAATATTTCAGTTGATATTAGAGCAACGTTGGTGGATCATGTGATAAATCATGGCGTGACAATGAGAGAAGCCGGGCAGAGAGTCCACCCACATCTAAGCCGGTTCACAGTTGCATCCATCATAAGGACATTCAGACTGGAAAACAGGTGTCTTCAACTCTCCACTCCAGACTGTATCTACAGTATTTACAGTACTGTACCATATCACATTACTGTATCACATGTACTGTATTGTAAGTTGGCTAGTGCTCCTTTTGTAACAAAAAATGGTAGTTTTGTGGAACATACAGTACAGTATAGTACATAGCAGTGTACCCTTGAGATGTTACAGTACTGTAAAAACAGAACCAAACCAATAACAATTTGTGGTTGCATTTTTCTACAGAATGACTAGAAGACCTTCTGGGGGTGGTCGGCAAGGCCTGTTCACCCAACAGCAGGAACTTGCCATTGTGGAAATGGTCAGAGCAAACAATGCAATCCGTCTCCACCAGCTACAGGAACAAATACTTGCAGATAGGCAAGTATTCATCAACATCAATCGAGTAGACATTACCACGATCAGACGTGTCTTGGTAAAGCACAAAATCACATTGAAGCAATTGTACAAGGTCCCATTTGAGAGGAACTGTATCAGGGTCAAAGGACTGTAATATAATTGGCCAAAGGGCAATTGTGCACGTCCCGGGGCAGCGTGGGGGAAACATCACAATGTGTGCCGCCATAAGCCTTCGAGGGCTACTACACCATCATGCCAAACTAGGTTCCTACAATATTCAACACATACTAACATTTCTTGATTCACTTCATGATGCAGTTGTACAGGACAGACCAGAGCAGCCCAGGTTTGTTGTTGTCTGGGATAATGTTAGTTTCCACTGAGCTGCTCTGGTCCGGGACTGGTGCACCAACCATGATCAATTTGAAGTTGTATACTTGCCCCCTTACTCGCCATTTCTAAACCCTATCGAATAATTTTTTTTTTTCCTCTTGGAGATGGCGCGTATATGACCGCCAACCACATGCCCGCATGTCTCTTCTACAGGCAATGGAAGAGGCATGCGGAGACATTGAGGTAACGTCAATCCATGGATGGATTCGGCACACAAGGCGTTATTTTCCCCGTTGCTTAGCAGGAGAAAATATCGCTTTTGACGTTGATGAGATCCTGTGGCCGGACCCAAACAGACGGCAGGATCTGTAATCCCACCCACGCACAATTTGCCTGTTTTTCTGTATTTACAGTAGTGTATTGTTTTATTTTTGCGTTACATTTACTGTACTGTAAAGTATAGTACTGTGATGCGCAGTATTGAGTTGAACGTCATTTGTAACCTTTCAGTACTTTAATTTTTGCTTTTTGTGAAAACCTTTGTTGGAAAAATAAACAGAACAAACTGTAAGTGTTGCATTGAGCTTCACAGAATAACTGATGAACTGAATAAAAACGGTGAAAATTAAAGACTGCAGTGTCTTATAAAGTACACGAGTGTGTTGCTGCTAATCTGAAAGTGTATTCATATGATGCAAGTGTGTATCATTTTGTCATCAGAGTGACATTTTGACAAAGGATTGTTAGGTTTTGAGAGTTTTAATTCGACATGGCTGTGAATGGTTTATTTCCCAGTGTTGTGTCTTGTGTGTAAAGTTTTGACACAATGAGCCGAAGTTTTGAAAAAAGTGTTCAAGCAATAGGCAAAAACTGTAAAACATGACATGTGAAATTAGTCCGAAGGACACACTCTTGGGAAAATTAATGGCCAATAAAAAAAATTTCATTTCATTTAAAGGGACCGTTCACCCAAAAATGATAATTCTGTCATTTACTCTTCCTTATGTCAGTCCAAACCAGTATAATTTTTCTTCTGTGGAACATGAAAGATATTGAGAAATATCTTTTGTGTTCATACAATAGAAGTCAAATGAAGTCAAAACGGTTTAGTTTCCAACATTCTTCCAAATTACTTTTGTTCAGAACACAAATGTATGGGATGCAAACACGAGTAAATGACAGAATTGCAATTTTTTTTTTTTATGCAACTGTGTCCCTTTAAATCACAGGTGTTGTAAGCACTAGTGGTTCCCAGGATAGGGATTGTGTTGAGTTTTGTGTCTCTCGCTAGCACCGGCGGGTGAAAGCAGGGCCGTGTAAACGCCCTCACAAGACACCTGAAGCGCTAAACGCCAACAGGAGATCCACCTGAGAGACGTAAACACAGCTGCAGCCAACAATGCAGGGCCCACATACATCTGTGAGTGTGTATGTGATGTGTGTGTGTGTGTGTGTGTGTGTGTTTGAGTGAGTGAGTGTGTGTGTGTGAGAAACGCTGTCAGGGTTTCTGAAACACAGGTTGTCGTTTCCCTCCGCAGGGAACGAGAGATCGAGAGGAGGATACAGTTTCAGTGGCTCTGAAGACAAAGAGCCCCTCATTAGCATCACATGTATTAATATCATAGGGCTTCAGTGTCCAACCGGAAGAAACCCTCTCATCAGAGTCTGTGGACATTATTATCATTAGCACTCTCAGGAACACTTTCTCAGTTTAACTGCTTGATCTCCATCATACTAATTTACAGAGGAAATAAACACAATCAGGGGTTTAACTAAGATTTTATCCATTTTTACTGAAGCTGTCATCAAAAATTAAACGGTTCACAAAAATGATCAAGGTCAGTCATTATTTATTCACTTTCATGTTGTTCCAAATGCGTATGACCCTTCTCTTTCTGTGGAACATAAAAGGAGATATCAGGCAGAATGGGCACGCTGCTCTTCTCCATAAAACAAAAATCAATTATTCAAAACATTCAAAAATTATTCAAATGATCACTGATTGCATTATCCTTAAAAAAGATTCTTTCAATTTTAAAGCAATAAATAAATAAATGAATAAATAATCTGTTTTTAATATTTATTTACTGTTTATCACACTGATTTTGGAATTACTGTAAGTAATTTTATTCAGTAATTATAGTTTGTAATTGTATTTGTTTTTTACTTTTTATAAAAAAATTAATTTAGCCTTAATTTATATAAAATTTCAAGTTGCATTCTTCATTTCAAGTTTAATTCTGCTATCCTAATGGAGATTGTGATTGATTTACTACATAAACACAGCTCTGATTCAGTGTTATTTTTATGTGATTTATATAATATTATAGTATATATTGGATTGGATTTTATTCATTTTATTTTCATTTTTGCTTAAGTTTTTATAACTTTGTTACATGCTTTTGCCATTTTTACTCTACTTTTATTATTAATTTATTTTTATTTCAGATTAATTTTTTGTAATTTTAGTGCTTCAACTTAAACTTATTTTACATAGTTGCCAAATCAACATTAATTTTTATTTTAAATTATTTTATTTTTTTATTTGTTAATTGTTTTAGTTATTTTTATTAAGTTTTTCATTTAATATTTATATCACTTAATATTTATATAATTTTTATATAATTTAATATTAACTTTTATATAATAAAATTTTTTATATATGATGTTATTATATTATATTATATTATATTATATTTATATTATATTTCAACTTCATTTCAATGACCAAAAACTATTTTTAATACTTCTTTTAGTTAACAATAACAATACTGTTCTGATTATAAAAATAAATAAGCTACCATATGAATAGCTACAGCATGCATATATAGTTTCCTTATGAAGCAATGCAGTTCAATGCAGCTCTGATCCGTGACCTGTAAGTGAAGAATACAGTCTTTGTGTGTGTGTGTGTGTGTGTGTGTGTGTGTGCGCGTGTGTGTGTAAGCTTGTGTGTATGTGTGTGTGTGTGTGAACACCCACCTGCATGATCCCAGCTGTTCAGCTAATCTCTCTCTCCAGGTTCCCATCGCTCGTTTGCCCCGTTGCCCTTCCTCTCACCCCTCGCTGAAAGAGAATACAGAGCATGTCATTCCAGCTCCGCTTCCTCCGATCTGTTACGAGCTGCATCGCTCATGGCTAAAAATTCCTCCCACCAAAATAAAAACAGCATTGCTGTTCAGGAAAGAAACGCAATGCATTGCCAAAACACAATGTTACTGACTTTAATTAAAAGAACTGGTTCACTCACCCTCATGTCATTCCACACCTGCATGACTTTATTTCTTCAGCGGAACACAAAAGATAGTAATTTTATTAAATAAAATAAAATAAGAAATTTAAGGCAATATTTTCATGTAGTAAAATTCAACTTGATGTATACTTCAATAACTAAAATTAAAACTAAATTAAAAATTACAATACAAACTATAGAAATACAGATTTTTTTTACTTTTAAATAATTTAAACTCAGAAATTGCTAGTAATCTTCACAAATAATTGGATTTAACATGACATTTTGAAGTAAAAAAAGATTCAGTATTTTCTTGTAAAAAATACTCTAGTAATATTAGTTTTACTTCAAAAATTTTTTTTTTACAGTGCATATAAAAACAGTAACATTATAAAAAAATAACAAAATTACTAAAACTGTAAATAAAAATAAAATGAAAATGGAAAATGCAAAGATAAAAAACTAATTAAAAATATTTAATTAAAATGCTAATAGTATCTCACACAGGTCATGTTACAAATGGAAACAAACTGGAAATAATATCCATTTTAACAGACTTTCTAATTCACAGATGCTGCATAGAGCAACAGAAGTGTTCAAAATGCATTAAATATGTTAAAGATGCAACAGCAAACAACTCAAAAGTCTGTGTTTTCAGATTCAGCCCACAAAATAATCATTTAAACATCATGCATTTCTTTACACACGCTGAAATAATGATGAATAAATGTGTCCACCTTGGCCTTCGGCATCCCTCAAACTACACCTATTCTTACAAACACACACACACACACACACACACACACACACACACACACTTGGCTTTGGGAGCTTGTGAGGGATTATTAACATCAAAGTCAATAGAAATGTCAGCCTGGCTATCTTTGGAAATGCCAGAATCCCTTTGCATATCCCCTCCACATCAACACACACACACACACACACACACACCTGCCCCCAGCAGCGAGGCCTGATTATTGGTGCTCTAGAGAAACGGTCTTTTGATCTGCGCTCGTATTGGAAAGCACTTAAAGGTGACGCTGCTCCAGCAGAAGGCCATGACGTCATGCCGTCAGTCTCATATACAGTATCTGTGGGCTTCACCCACAAGCCATAGCAATTACATTAACAGGATTATGCAAAACTGCTTTCCTGCGTTGGTGTGTTTTTATTTTATGGTGATATATTTACACTGGATCAGATCTGCAGGGCTGCTTGAGTCTGATCGCTTTGAGATGCTCATGATAAGCCAGTTTAGAGCTTCTTTAATAGTTCTTTGGAACACATTAAGAAACACACAAGAAAATCACCTTAAACCAGTTTGCCATTATTTACTCACCCTCATGCCGTTCCAGACCTGACTGCTGTAAGGAGAATTTTTAGGGAAAAGGTTATAAATAATAATAATAATAAAATAATAATAAAAATATAAATAAACTAATTAATTAATATAACTAATTAACTAACTAACTAAAATGGATTAAAAATATATATATTTTTAAAATAAATAATTAAACTACTAATTAAATTATTGAAATAAATAATACATCTAACAGTACAGGACATGACTGTCAAGCTCCAAAAAGGAGGGGAATAAACAGGTTTTCTAATTGGGGTTCAGGGAAAAGTTTCAAGAAAAACAGTGTAAAAAAGTTATAAATAAATAATAAAATATTAATAAATAAAGAGATCTAACTAATTAACTAAAATTATTCAAATAAATAAATAATCAAAACTCCATAAAAGTTCATATTAAATAAATAAATAAACTAAAATTAATAAAACAAATAAAAAGCAAACAAATAAAAACATATATGATAGAAATATATAAAAAATATTAATATAAATAAATAATGAAATTAAAAAACACCATAAAAGACCATATCAGGGGTTTTTAAACTGGGGTATGGGAAATTGTAAAATAAATAAATAAATAAATAATAAAAACAAATCTGAATAATTAAAATAATTTAAAATGAATTTAAATAATGAATACATCTAATAGTACAGTATAGTAAATATAAAAAAGCAATTATGTAATATAAAAATAGGACCCAATGTGTTAATGAAGGAGTTTTCCAGATTAATTTGACACAGGCCTGTATTTTGAATTACACTTTATATTGTGTTTTTTCTTTTGGTTGAATAATATTTTCAAATAACATATTGTTCACATATTTAAAATATTAAGTTTTCACAGTACAAATAGGGTTTTTATTCATGAAAATAATATATAGCTGCCTTTTCAATTTGAGCATAAGCGTTCCTCACGAGTATGACCATATTGAGGGGTCCATGGCATTGAAAAGATCGAAAACCCTTGGTCTAGAGGACTTGTGCATTATATTGTAAGTCTAGTAAAGTCATATAATACTTTTTTGTGAGAAACAAACCCAGTTTATGTGATGTTGAAGGCTTTGGAACAACTTGAGGGAGAGTAAATAATGACAAAATTCACTTTTGCATGAACCGTTGCTTTAGGAGACTTTAGTTCACCTTTGACCTTCACCCTCCCCCTGTGTACTAGATAGGAAGCGAGAGGCGAGCTCAGATCAGGACAGCCCCGGGCTCTACCTGTTCCTGTGGAGGGCTGAGCCTGGATCTGTGTTTGCCAAACAGGACACACAGAGAGCCGCTTTTGTCTGCTGCGTCTGGCAAGCACACACAAGCATCTCGCTGGAACCCGAGTCTCTTCCTCCGAGCTGCGCTTGGTGTTTTTAATTAAAGGATTTTTATTTGAATTCCCCTCAGCATCCTGTCTTGGATCAGATCTCGGTTGCATTTTCCAAATCCAAGCGCTATTTTGTTCTCACAGAACGCCAGAGCGCTGCCTGATTGTAGAAACAGACTTTCCACTGGATTATTTTAGGTTTTGCCAATTTTTCATCGGTATATATATATGTGTTTGTGTGCGTGTGCAGTGTTAGGGAAGATATTTTTAAACTGGAGCTTTGCGAGCTACAAACTAATCAGAATTTAAAGTCAGTTCACTACCAGAGGAACTAAAAGTAGAAACACTACAAGTTTACAGTCAGTGCAGCTTTCCAGTAACTTTAGCATAAACACACTTGTCTAGAAAGTGTTGGGAAATCTGATTCATTTTAGTCATTCAGTTCATTCAGACAATTGGTTGAAAGAAAATTAGAAAAACAGTGTAAAAAAAAAAAAAAAAGTGTTTAATTAAATAAAAAGATCCAAATTTAACTAAATAAATTATTAAAATAAATAAATCTGATTAAAATTAATGTTAAAATTAATAAAAAAAAAATATAAAATTTTTAAAACATGATTAAAACAATTAAGATATAACAGTAAAGTACTACAGTGAATAGGAAAAAAATATTTAACAATAGAAATTAAACATTTCCCAAAAACCATTGCATATTTCAACTCTTTTTGTTTTGTTTTGGTAGATTATTTGTTTTGTAGTAAAATAAATATTTAGCTAAATACTGCTTCTTTACTTAAATATGATGCTTTTTGCCCACATTATAGTGTAGTTATGGCTTGCATTGATGAACTATATTGTTAATCGGTTCATTTACATGATCTGACACAATCAAATGCATTGACTTCCCAACAGACAAAGAATGTCAAGAAAATATGTTTTGCATGTTGTTCACTCTCCTGCTTGCGCAATACAATTATATGATTTTTTCTTTCTTTCCAATCCAGTTAAGTGCAAAACCCCACCCACAGCTGCTGCTTTTTTCATGACAAATAAACAAAAAACTTCATTATGACTTTCAGTTCAGGCTTTTTTCTCACAGACATATTTCTTTTTTTCTTGCAAAAAAAAAAAAACGCAGAATAGCGAGATATAAACTCAGAATTTAGATATAAATACAAAATTGCAAGATCTAAACACAAAACTGCTATATGGAAATGCAAAATTGAGATATAAATGCAAAAGTGTGTGATATAAATGCAGAATTGAGATATAAACACAAAATTGTGAGATTTAAACAGACTTTTGAGATATAAATGAATTATGAGACAAACTAAGAATTCTGACATATAAACGCAAAATTGTAAGATTTAAACAGAATTTTGGGACATAAACTCAGAATTGCAAGATATACAAGCAAACTTTCGAGATAAAAACACAAAATTGCAAGAAATAAACGCAAAATAGTGAGATTTAAACAGAATTGTTAGACAAACTCAGAATTGTGAGATGTTTAAGGCAAAATAATAAATGCAAAATTGCGAATTATGAACTCAGAATTGCGATATATAAACACAGATTAAGATAAACACAGAATTGTGAGAAATAAACTCAAAATTGTAAGAAAAAAAGTGCAATTACCTTTTTTATTTTTTCATTCTGTGGCAGAAAACAAGCTTCTATAGAAATCTATAGATTTGGGTGCAGGTCGACGTTTGCACTGAACTGGTTTGTTGGGGCGTTACGTTGAGTTAGTGTCACTAACCCAGCATTACTCAGTAGCCAAGCTGATGGTTTAGTAGTAAGAATCATAGCAGAGAACGCAGCATGAGAACGATGGATTCTGATGCTTTTCACATCATTAAATCTGTGCGTTTGCAGCTGAGCTAAACACCAGAAACACAGCAGAAATGCGTAAATGAGGAGCTCAGAGCTCAGAACACAAGCGTATTTACTGCAGAGCGTGTGGTTGCAGCTGACCAAATAAATATATAAATAAATCAATAAATAAATAAATGAAAGCAGAGAAGAGCTTCAGCTGCAGCCACCAGCTCCTGATCTCTCCTCCTCAGAGACACTCCAAGAAATAACCAAATGTGAACGCTAAACACTGTTTTTACATCATCCACAGGTCAAAAATGGGCCAACGCTGGAAAAACGATGTGTTATGATTAAAACAAATATTCATAAATGATGAGGAACATGTCTTGTAACATATTTCTGCCAATGCAATCGTATGAGTAGCACAAACATCTCAGTGTGAAGAGTGACTGTGAGGACGGTCGATTAAAGATGACAGCCATTGAAAAGTAGCTGTATATTCAGATAAAATAATAATTTTTGCAAACAAATTCATTACGTGTAATAATAATACTAATAATATAATTTTTTCCAGAAATTTTGTGCAAACATATATATTTCTCACAACAAATATGAAAATAAAAAAGTAAACAAAAACATATATATAGATACAGTATATTTTTGCTTTTTTGTTTTTAAAATTGTCCAAGGAAGCTCCATATAGTTTCTTTTGTAAATTGTTGGCTTAGCTTTAGCCCATTTCTTCACACAAATGTGATATTTTCCAAGCTAAATAAAATGTTGTATAAGAAAATAAAATGTCCATTACTTTCAGAATCAATCTTGTACAAAAAAATAAATAATAATTTCAAAAATAAATAAAATAAAAGAAAACAGTACAGTATTATTTTTAATAGTAAAAATAATAAAACATTTAACATAATAGAAACTATATAGTTCCAAATAATATTGCACACTTGAACTTGTTTTGTTTGATCGGTTGCAAAATAAATCTCTTTACTTAAATTTGATTTTTATTTTATTTGCTTTGAATTTTTTTATTTGACTTGCTTTTAGCCTTCATTATAGTGTAGTTACAGCTCGAATTGATTCCATTCATAAAAAGTTAAATAAATAAGTAAAATAAAATAAAAGTTTAAAAAAAAAAAAAAAAGTATAAAAATTCAATAATTCCTTAACAGGATAACTTCTAATATTTACTTGCTGGTGAAGATTTGAGACAGCGTTTGTTTATAGTGACAGCAGACAATAAGTGCTGATGTGAAAAGAATAAAATTATTTATTTTGATTTATTTTGCACAGCTGCATTTGAATGGCAATAATAGCATAATTTTTCTCTCACAGTAAAAACTTACATGATGTGTTGTGAGGAGAAAGTATGTGATGAGCGTGTTTACTGTAAATACACAGAAAATACTGTACATTAAACAGGTAAACAAACAGACAAACAGTCAAAATGTTGACTAAATTACCATATTTACATGATATATAGATATCATTCAATAAAGTTATTATTGTTAACCAAAATTAAAATCATAAAACATATTTTTCATACTTGAAACATAATAAAAACGAATTGGTTGAAAGAAATTATTCACTAGAAGAAAAACAGTCTAAAAATATGACAATAAATGTTAAAATATATAATTAAATAAAACTAAAAATGTATTTTAAAAAAAACTTTTTTAAAGTTAAAATAGTTTAAAAAAATGACAAAAACTATTAAATTGTTAAAACTTACACTAAAAAAGAAAAATATAAAAATAAAATAATTATAACAATAATAATAAAACAATAAAAACTGTGAGAGCATATCAGTGAGCTAAAAAGTAAATGCATCCATCTTGAAGTTAACTTCAGCCCAGTTTATTTGCATTTTTATTGCCAAAAGAGAACATAAGACACAGACTGAGCGTATTAGTTTGTATAAACGAGCCTGCGGTCGCTGAGGGAACAACACTATTGATCTGGAGGCCGTTAGATTCGTTTCATTATGTAACAGACTCCTGTGACTCCGCTGTGAACCCCCAGAATGCACTTCAGGGCCCTTCTAGGTTCACTTTGAACTTTAAATGAAAAGTCATTAATTTAACAACTCAATGCCTTTACGAGCCACATTCCCCTCCAGCGCCGATTCTTCACTACAGTCCGGGTTGAACTAGCTGGTTGATTCCTTCTACAACTAGCTGATGCTTTAGGCCTGTGTTGACCAGTTCAGATCACATGACTTCAGCTGTGCTTGTGTAGATGACAACAGCAGGAAAAATCCTCTTTTAACAAACTACATCCGAGTGAATTTGTGCATGATGCATTTAAAAACATAAAGGTTGTAAAAGGGTATTTTTGCAGTGATGCAACAGAAGAAACACTTTGGGTTCCTCAAAGAATATAAAATAGCCAATTTAATGTGCTTTAAACATCTAAAGAACCTGTTTTCACTATAATGCAATGGAGTGCATGGATTCTTCATGGAACCATCAATGACAATAAAGCAGTTTATTTACTTATTTTTATTTTTTGGAATTACAGAAATGTAAAAATATAGCCAAACTGGAATATTCTGTTGTTTTCTGTAACATTTATTGAGTTTATGCTTAGAACAAATATCTGCCAATGGCAGAAATATAAACTGGTTTTAGACATGACAGCCAATTTGATTCATATTTAAAGCAGAACTGTTTTTTTTTTTTTACAGTGAAAAGGATGACTATAGTAGATATTTTTTCATAGTTTGCTCTCTTAACCCTCATAATGCATTTGTTTGTTTTTATTTATTTTGTTGTTGTTTTTTACCCAGAAGAGATGCATAATTTCTAATAAAAAATATAACAATTAATAAATAATTTATATTAAAAAAGGCATAATTTTAGTAAGGGAACAAAACTTTGCAAATGGTTTAAAACCCTCAAAATACACTTTTTTTAGTTAAGAGATTAAAGCATTAAAAAAGACATGTTGATTAGATTTTATTTTTTGTTAAATAATCTATGCAGTTATATTAGTGTCAAAAATGTTGAATGCATTATGAGGGTTAACAACAGTGAAATGTAATTATACAGTCATTTGGAGTATAAAGTTATTAACAGACTGATTAGAACTAAATGCACAGATCACTTAGATTGCTTTGTTAGAACCAATACAGCACACAGCCCTATTGCAGACACAGTGTGGGACTTCCTGTGGCTCATGAAGTGCTTCCTGTCTTTGTGTGGGACATCATTAACACACGATCCTGTCAACAGCACAAACAGCAGCCGCTCATACCGGATCCGCTCACATAAACTAACAGAAACCAGAGCTTCCCATCACATCTGAGCCGTTTGGTTGGTTCACTCTTAGTTTTTGGCAGAGATTCTGGAGGATGGTTTCATCACCGGGACGCTGCTAATTAAGACTGGAGGAAAACTCACAGCATTCTGGCACAGAGGACTGAAGAGACGGTCATTCACATAAAATGCTCTATAATGCAAAATATCTATAATTTGTAGTATTTACTACAATTTTGAAATAGCTTATATTTTTATTAATAGTCATTTTTTTAAGATTAGATTTTGTCATTTTTATTTATTTATTCTATTTATCTTTTATTTTTAGTAATTTTAGTACTTCAGCTTATTTTATTTCAGTTAGTTGCCATGGCAGCATTTATAATTAAGTTTTATTATAAGTAAGATTAGTTTTATTTTATTTTATATCAGCTTTATTTAAATTACTTTTTAACAGTTGTTTATTATTAAACATTTCATGTTTTTATTTTATTATTAAATAAATAATACAATAATTATATTCAGTAAATAAAACAGTTTTTCATAGTTTTTCATCTAATATTTATATCATATTTACTTCCTCCTTTATTTCCATTAATTTTAATATCATTAGATGTAATATCAACACTGGATATATACCTATTAATACAGGGTCAAAGGTCACACCTTGAATGATTAAAAATGTCTTTTAAAGACCTGATTGCCATATTATACATCAGCATCAGCGTTTTAAATAAAAAAAACAATTTTATATTTATTCATTCATGCTGAATGTATAAAGGGCACAGATTGTCATTCAGTACTGAAGATGTTGCTTAATTAGATGTTTACTATTTATAATTTACATCATTTTTTGTTCATTATTTACTTCAAAATAAATAAATAAAGGGCACAGATTGACATTCAGTACAGATGATGTTGCTTAAAGCTGCAGTCCATAACTTTTTTGGGGTAAAAATGATCCGAAATAAATATTTGAGCAATAACCAGCCAGTGTTCAAAACGATCTCCTTACTTTAGCCCGGTTCACAACAGTTAGCTTTTAATAATGTTTTCTAATCTGAGTGGTACGGGTAGGTTTTCGCGGCAGATTCGAGCATGGCACTGTGTCATTACGTCACGTCTGTAAACATAAAGAAGTCTTCCCGGCTACTAGGCTATCGCATGTGAGGATCCTGCAGGTAGTGGATCGTTTACAGCCTTTTCTCACAGCAGCTAGAATAATTAAATGTATAATTTTGATGGCGGATTGTGATCCAGAAAGGATTATGTGTTTATGAAACACGTGTGAATGAAATTAAATTATATATATTTAAATGTGCTTCTGATTACAGATAGCCTGGGATTAAACAAGATTTGTATTTTAAAGAAAACCAGTTCAAATGGAGCATAGTTTGCTTTTTGGGTTAAAAAAATGTCTTAATATGAAATTCGAATATTAGACTAGACTGTACAGAAATTGAATTCTACACGCTAATACAGACTATACTCATAGTCACACAATGCTGATGTTGTTAAGATTAATAATTTGAGAATAAAGTATAATAATAATTTGCATGGTTTAATGTGATATGAGCTAACTGATCTTTAGATTAAATCACCATTGGTAGAGTGATTTATTGTAATGCTTTTTCCTCAGTTGGTCAGAACAAACATGGCAGACTTGTTACTTGTTCAGATGACAATATACAGTGAAAATTCTGATTTGGGTCATATATTCCAAGACGTAGAATCTGAGATTAAGTGTTTGATTCACACCGGTGCAGTGACTGACAGCTCCACATTCACCTAACACAAACAAACTTATCCATTAATCCTAACATTCAGTAACAAAAGTCAAATACAATAAAATAATAAGAGCAGCAGTATTTAAATATAATAAAGTGATGGAAAATACAGTACATATGCACTGAAAAGAGAAAAACAAAAGATAAATTATAATAATAAAAAAAAACAACTTCACATTAATGTCAAGCTGCAGTTTTAGATATGATCATACATTTTGTTAAGTATCTCTAAGGTGGCCAAAAGGTCAGAAGTCTATGACAGGCATCCATATTCTACGAAAAGCATCCCCCTTGTTTCTCAAGTTCTAGGTGTACTGTTTCATTCAAAAGTTGTTTAAACAGTTCAAATGTTGGAGGCCTTGGTTGATTCCAGCTGAGCAAAATAATATCATACTTAGGAAAAATGTTTTGCTAAGTATGATATTATGCCAAGCCTCTTTACTGATATAGAGTCAAGTGTCCTGTCCAATTCTGTACCAAAGAGATATTGTGTTGGCGTATTGTCCAATGGATCCTGTACAGCTTTCCAGTAATATTTTAGTTTTCTACATTCCCAAAAGATGTGCATAACTGATCCTATGTAGGTTTTACATCGGTGACATCTGGATGATACATTAGGATACATCCTATGCATAAATTTATAGTTCTGTTCAGCTATTTTGTTACAAGAAAATGAAGTGAAAGTATTCTGATATAGTCCCCCACTGTTCTTCACTGAAGTTACACCCTAGATCCCTTTGCCACACATTTTTAAGTGAGACCAGGGAAGAATTATAATAGTCTAACAGTGCCGAGTATATCTCAGAAATCCTTCCTTTCAAAATTTGGGAATTCATCAAAATCTCCTCTGGACCACTCCAGAGATATTCGTCCTGGCTTTTCAAGAGTAGTTATCAAATGACGTATTTGAAGGTATTTATAAAACTCCTGAACTCTACCCTTCATGTGGTGACTTTTTTAACCTTATTTTTTCTTCCAAGAAACAGAAAAAAATTAATTACATCAACATTCAAGATAATAAGCAAAACTTGAAGCCTGCAGTTATAGTTTTATTTTATAACATTGTATAAATGCTAACTAGAACAAAACATCTTTGTCCATAAAACTCACAGAAAAAAGTTAATTTGAGACACATTGGAAAAGCATTACAAGTCTTTTTAACTAACAAAACTAACAATGGGAATTTACTTTATTTAGTTGAGTAAACTCAAAAAAGCTGTGCAGCAAGTTGCCTTGAAATTTTAAATTAAGTCAACTTTTCAGTTTTCACAGTGTTGAAATGGCTATGTAATTGACATAATACATATGTACCTGACTGATAATAAATTGTTACATTTGATTTAATTCTGTTTTACTCTGTAATTATTTTCTCAAGTAGATTAAGTGAAGGCGTTTGTTACGGCAAACATGCGTCCAGGGTTAAGTACAGACTAGATCTGGAGCATGGGGCACATCAGGTGAGTTTCTAGGTTTCTGACTAACTGCTTGACTTTAGTTAAGTTGTAATGTAGCTAGATCAACTATAGGGGGCTAGATAAAAACACTATTGAAGTATATAGTGCTAGCCATAACCTCTGATTACTGTTTGAGCTTTAACGAAGTTGTAACATGGGTGCCTGTAGGGGGCTAAACAGAACCACTTTTTAAAACATGACAAGCATGCAGTCTTTTAAATATTTCTCTGACTGATCAGACTGGAGGGTTTGTGCCGATGTGATACACCCTGAGCGACACAGATTCCTAATGAACGAGTCAATATAAAGTAAAGAGTTATCTAAAATAATCAAATGTCAGAAGAATACTAATTTGAAACAGACAAACAACCAATTTGCATTTCAACCAAATGCAAGGTTATTATAAAATGGAATCAGATTTGAATTTCACCTAAATTTAATAACTTTGCATGCTTAAAAGGCTGAACACGCAAGAAACCTTCAGCCCACCATTGGATACCTTCCTTGGGCCAGCCTTACAACGCATGTAATATCCCATCCAAACACTCGCTCCACAGCGGCGTCTTTTCCCATGAACATCAGCTAATAAAGCTGTTCGGGAATAACAGTGTGCAGCGTCTCCAGCGTGCTTCTCATTAGCTGCAGCCTGCAGTGTCTGGCAGGAGAAACATGCCTGCCTGTGTTTTTATACTCGGCCTTAGCACCGCTCTCGAACGCACATAGGCCTCTAAACACATAGAACTAGACTAAAATGACTCATTTTCATTCTGAGAGACTGACAGGAGCGCGAGTGGCCAAAACAAACCAGAGCCAGAGTAAAATGGCATTTATAACTGATTTACTTCCATAACAGGACTAATATCAGAGTGATTAAGGATATTTACTGAGGGAAAGAAAAGTGGGCCATCAGGAATGATTTGGATTCATTTATATATATATAATTTGGAAAAGTGGTTCTTACCAACCAGAATGGAGTCGTTATCTTTTCTAAACAAACAATAAAATTATTAGTTGGAAACATTTATTGTGAAGTAAATAATAAAATAATTAGTTTGTTTATTTCATTTCCAGTAATGAAATGAATTTTAGTTTAGGGTCAAAGGTCAGGGTTAAAGTCTTTTAAATACCTTTTAAATATCTGACCTCTGGACACCAGCAACAGAGGTTTAAATAAAAATTATACAATCATTTTAAACGTATAAATTACATTTATAGATCATTTTATACTGCACAAATAACTGAATAAATAAATGTATTTTTATCATTTACCTCACAATAAAAATATGCACTATTTTTATAACTAAATACATAATAACTAAATACATAATGTGTAACAATTTTGTCATTTATTTAAAATAATAACGTTGCTTAATTCATGTTTATTTATTTATTTTGTGTAATAAATTATTTATATTTTTGTATTATGTAGTTCACAGTAAAATGACATTTTTATTAAACAAACAAACAAATGCATGTCATTTAATTCAGTATTGACAACGAAAACATGTAATATTTTCATATAAATAAATAAATAGTCCACAGATTGTCAATCATTTCAATATTAATAGCATTGCTAAAGATGTTAATCCTCACACTTCAACAATATTTAATTCTGCCTTGATATTCCTGATTTATTAAACCTCCGCACAGCTTTCACTCTTTACTGTCAGCCTTTAGCATTTTTTTGTTGTTGTTTTGTTTTGTTAAACTGAGGTTGAAAACATGCGACTTCCATTAAAAGATTTCAATCCAGCTCAGTTCTCAAGAATTATGAAATATACTGACTGCAAAAAAGTACTCGGACACTTGAGTCACACTAAAAAACAATACACAAGATATAAAAGCAAAGGAAAGAAAGATGCACAAACACACTTTACAATCAAAAAAGATGTTTGTATGTCATTTGCAGTTAATATGATTCTCTGTGTGACATATGATGATTGAAAATACTTTTTGATGCGCTTTTAAACTCAGAACATAATAAAACTAGAGAAAGTGTCATCATGTGTTTCTACTAGGTCTGTGGCCCTTCTCATGATCTGTTTAGAGACAAACTAATGAATATATTCACATTATAAACTGCACTGAAAGCCTCACTGCTTTTATTTAATAATAAAGATATAGTATTATTTAAGTATTTATCTAACAAGGTTACTATTATCCATTTTAGGAATTAAAACCTTTAAAAATACATTAAAACATTGAAAAGCATAAACATAAAAAAAACATAAAATAAACTTTAAATAAAATGTAAAAAATAAAATAAATAAAATAAAATAATAAAGGTAGTCGCTCAAGCAACATTTCTCATTTTCATTTAGTTTAAAACTAAAACTGAAATAAAACAATATAAACTATAGAGTATATAGCTATTTAAAAACTAATAAAATAACAAAAACACATTATAAACTACACAAAATTACTAAAACTATAACTACAATTAAGAATCAAAAATAATAGTTCAAAATATTAATAAAACTAGAATGATACTAAAATAACTGTTTTATATACATTTTCATAATTTCATTATATATATATGTATATATAAATAATCATATCAAGGTTATTATAGGTAACTAAAATGAAATTAAAACCATTAAAACTTGCAAAGATCTTTAAATATTAATATATTTTTTAACCATAAATTAAACTTTAGCTGATGATATAAAATATATAAAAAATAAATAAATAAATAAAACTTAAGCAACTTGCTCAGACAACATTTCTCATTCTCATTTAGTTTAATGATGTACCAAAATAACTAAAACTAAAACTGGTGAATAAAATGATTAAACATTATATACACATATAGTTTAAACTAAAATTTTAAATAAAAAAAATTATTCAAAATATTAATAAAATAAATAATGGAATATTGATACTAAAATAATACTGATACACACACACACACACACACATATATACAGTATATATAGTGGTGCTGTGCTGCTACCCGTATTACGTGCGGTGATACATACAATAAAACTGCATCTAATCCACTGAGAATCATGGAAATATTGATATTTATGAGGAAAGCAGAAACTCTTGCTCACCTGGGGACGGAGGAACAGAAGTAGAGAGCTGTGATGAAGTGCAGATGAACAGTTATTGACAGCTCATTAGGGGATCTCTCATAACGCATCACAGTCTATCACAGCCCTTCACTGCATCTGTGCGGAGAATCACCAGCAGCGCTCGAGGGAAGGATGACCCTGAACACAGCCATTACACTCATCAGATCTCACACAATACACTTCCTTCCAGAAAACACCGGCTGTGTTCAAAACTACTTCTGCAGTCTGTATCATCCCCACGGTGCACAAGATGCACGTATTCTGAGTGCAACAGAGCACACGCCACACAATACTGCTTCCCATAATGCAATGCACTATGTTCTAAAGTTCTAAAAATTAACCAAAATAATTCACATTATGACATTTTTACATAAAATTGTTCAATTATTTTAAATTAAATTTATTTAATTTAAATTAAATTAAATTCATTTAAATTAAATTTATTCTAAATAAAAAAATAACGGGTAGCTCTATTGGTAATTAATAAATTAAAATGAAACAATATACTATTAAATTTGTATGTATACTATTAATATTTTTATGAAATGTTTACATAAACATTTGTAACATTTAACTAATTTTAGCATTTTTACTTTATTATTATATTTTTTTAATTGGGTAGTTCTACTGATATGTCTTTTATTAATTTACGTATATACTTATTTTTTATTTAATTTTATTTTTATTGTAGGAGCATCGTTATTATAAATTTGCCCATGCACTAAATAAATAAATTTGTATAATTCATAAATCGAGAGAAAGAAAAAAGGACAGAACTACGATGTCAATTAATAAATAAAAGCTGCAATTCCATTGGTTTGTAAAAGTATATTATGTTATTGCTATTTCTGCGGTATTTAGCATGCATACTATTTATGCAATTATTAGCAAAGGGATTTTAGACATCTCTTTCTTTCTCTCTTTAATTGCACTGAAAACGCTTAGACATTTTACACAAAAATCTATTAAAAATACATAACTTCTGCGCAATCTACTTCCTAGATGATAAACGGATGCAATATAAACAATATACAGACAATATACACTATATACTGAGCGAAACTAAGAAAGAAATAAGCTACTGTTCCATTCAGAACATATACAGTCCTTGTTTTCTGGTGAGATCTGCTGATATTAAAGATGCTGTTTCTAACATGATGATCAGAAATATGAGCAGGTCCTCCAACTACATAAAAGAAGAATATTTGATGGCAAACTGAGGCTGAGGCTGGCGTGATCTGCCTGTGGCACAATCACACAAATTAACTCCAGGTAGCTTCGCTCACAAGGGAACACGAGCTGCACAACATTAATATTCATGATGGATTCTTTATTCATAAAACAGAAGAGCGGGCAGCTTCAGGACGGAGGGAGGGTTTGTATTACTTGTCATTTTTTCCGCAGGCTAAAGGAAACTTTAATTACAGAGCAGCATAATGATCCTCGCTGAGGATGAAATATCAACAGATTTACACACAGAAACTAAAAACAGCCACTTCAGCGTTATCTGTGCACAGTATGCATACACCGCACTAAGCTGAATATAGAAAATAAAAAAAAAATAAAAACATATTTGTATAAAAACATGTTTCACTTGGATTTGTGGAGCTGAATGAATACGAGTGATGAAGCTGCCATCATCAGCTTATTTTAGTATCACTGAGATACTATTACAGTTTTTATTCATATTTTGAATAAGTTTTTATTTTTTATGCAATGAAAAAAAAATGGTATTGAAACAATTCTCACTCAGAAATTGCTAGTAAATTTCATAAACTATTACACAGAAAAGGCAAGTAACGCTGAATTAAACATGAAATTTTGAAGTAAAAGACTGAAATAAAATTTTTTTTAAATAATCTATTTTATTTATAACTTCAAAAAATCTCTTCTACAGCATATATTAAATATTTATATATTTAAATAAATATTATATTTTTTGTTTTCATTTAAATTTCATTGAAAGTTTGAGTAATTCAGTTTTTTGTCATTTTATAAATTTAAAAAAATATATATGTTTGTACACTCTATTAATATAATTTTCTAAGTTGTTTATAAAATAAGATTATTGGAGAAAATATAAAATTATATATGTATATATATATAAGAAGATTATTGCATTTTACAATATTCAAATACTATTTCTTGTTTATAGTTTTTCTACTTAAAAAATTCATGTTTATTTCAATGTGTTGTCCTTTATTTGTAATTATTTGTGTATTTTAGTATCATTGAGATACTATTATAGTTTTTAATAATATTTTGAATTCAGTTGTATTGTTGTTTTCATATTGAGTTGTTTCCATGTTAATTTTATTTGAGGTTTTAGTAACTTTGTTGTTTTTGTCATTTTTATTTATTATGTAAAAATTATTTTTTTAGGTTGTAAATAAATAAAAATATCAGTGGAGTACAAGAAAATACTATTTGAAACTTTTAAAGTTTCATGTTCAATTTACAATTTATTTTCTGTTTCTTTGGTAAATAATTGTGACATTTGCTAGCAATTTTCAAAGTTTTTTATTAATTTTTTTAAAATTAGTTTTAGTTATCAAGTTATAAAGGAGATCCTTAGCCACTAGCTGAAATAATTTATTCATTTATTTTTATTTTATTTCAGTTAGGTTATTTATTTTATATAGTCAAGTAACGTTTTTAATGGTTTTAGTTTGTTAACTATAATAAATTTGGCTTCAACCTCTCCATCCA
Organism: Barbus barbus; assembly: GCF_936440315.1. Classification (NCBI taxonomy): domain Eukaryota; kingdom Metazoa; phylum Chordata; class Actinopteri; order Cypriniformes; family Cyprinidae; genus Barbus; species Barbus barbus. The sequence continues at coordinate 31,905,563 of NC_136740.1, forward strand.
TCAAAAAATAATCCAGAAACATTTTTCCAATCTATCTGCGTTTCTTTGGTTATGAGATGATTACAGGGAACACGAGCAATCATTCAGTAATTTAAGGTCAGATTTACCACAGAAAACACTTGATGAAGCGTTTTGGCAAAGTATTTCATGCACTAATCAGATAATTACACCTAATCTCTATTCAGATTTACCCAAAAATATTTCAGATCTGAATCAGACAGGAACTCCTGAATCCATTATATCCGTATAAGACTTATTCTTTCTTGTTTGCATCAGAAACTTGGAAAATGCTTGGAGTTAACAGGCTGTAATTTAATATCTTTGTGGTTTTTATTTTCCATGAGATGGCGAGTGTTCCGGAAAGGGGTTTCCAGGCTGGAAACTGTAATGGTACGTTCGTTTATAACACACACATCAGTCCTGCTGTTTACACGAGAGCACATCGTCTGCATGCACGGCTGAACATGACATATATTCTCTAGATAGAATATATATATATACACACATAGGCTTAAATGAAACATATTTAATAGTATATAAATATTTCCATCCATTTGGATTAATCAGTTTTAACATTAACAACAATATTTTATGAAATGAATCAGATCGGATTTCTGTAATAATACTAATAAACAATGTTTTAAATACACAAAAACCAGGTTTATTTATTTATCATATAAACCCAGTTTATTGTATTCTCATATATTATAACTAATTGAATATTGCTATATTTTAACCATGTTCATGCCTTTTGCAATTAACAGATTTAAGCTGATTTAAAGCAATTTGAATAAATATATTTTGAAAATATGATTATTTAAATGATTATATATGATTCTAAATGATTATTAATTATTTAATTTTTTTTCAAAAATCTGACCCGTTTCATTTCAATTGTGCATCACATTAATTTTATTCGATTATTTAAAAATTGTGTAATACAAACGGATGGATATTTTATATGCACTTTAAATACATAAATCCAAATACATTTTTTGGGGCCTAAATACTGTATTTTTGAGTGTATGCAAATTTAAAAGCAATGCACCAAGGTTATTATAGTTAACTAAAACCAAAACCATGAAAACTTAATTTAGAATAAAATAAACTAACTATAAATTCAAAAACTATTCAAAAATAAATTTCTAATTTTTTTATTCATCTTGATGTACTAAAATGATAATACAAATATATAATAGAATATAACATATAATAAAAATATTTTTTTATAACAAAATCTATATTTTAAAAAACCCAAAACTAATAAAAATTACAAAAATGCTACAAAATTACTAAAGCTTTAAAACATAAAAAAGCAAAAAAACTAATTCTAAATATTAATAGAAACTAAAATCTCAATAATATTAAAATTGCAAAGAACTCAAGATCAAATGTTCGATACAGTATCATCTGGGTATTTCATGCAAACAGACAATTTGCATACTATGCACAGTATGCATACTAGAAATAGTTAAAGTAGTACGCTACTTGGTGGAAGGAGCACGTGACATGAGTGTTGAGCTTCACTGGAGCCCAGATATGAATCATGTGCAGGAGTTTTCTGTATTACAAGGATTAATTTCACATTTCCTGCCCACACTCTTGTTCAACAAGTCAGCACCCGCTGGAAAACACGCGAGCGGTGACTCTAACACTGACTGAGCTGATCCAGTCCGCTTCAGAGGGTGCAGTCCGGTCTGAAGGCATATGACACACACTTACAGGTCGACTGACCGATGCTGCACAAACACATCAGATTCACACGCCACTAATAACAATCTGTTCCTGCACTCTTAAAAATAAAGTGATGCCCTAGAAACCCATTTTGAACCCTTATTTTTAAAAGTGTAGAGTCAAATGGAAAAGCTCCCTCTACCAACAGTGTCAAAGCACAAGGAACCATAAAAATGCAGGGCATGTTTGCATGAAATAACCATGTTAAATTTATCAAATGCATTACTTTGGGTTCCCTCACTTTAAAACCAATGCATTCTCGGGACTCTGTGATAGATTTCAACTATATGGATATCTCCAATCTGGCAGGCTGATAGTTTACAGTGGTTTGTGGGAAAGTTTTTCTACTTGAGCAATATCAAACTAAATGAAATATTTTAGAGCCCTACAAAACTGGAGAAGATGACATTTCTGTCACATTTTCAAGATTTTATTCATTTCCATTACTTTTTTTTTTTGACCTGGAAATCACTATTTTAAAATGCAACGAAATTTCCAGGTTTTCAGGTATTAATTCATTTGTGCATTCTGAACTAACATGAGCTAACAATGAACAATATAACATTTATAAATTAACAGATTAAAGAATGGTTCACCCAAAAATGAATATTTGCTGAAAATGTACTCACCCTCAGGCTAGTCCAGATGTAGACTTTTGTTTTTATCCCTGGAGATCACAGTTTTAAAATGCATTGAAATTCAAGGTTTTCCATGAACATGGAATGAATCAGAATAATTAGAGCCATATAGATCCTCATTTTGACCCGGAGAGGATTTTCTTTTTCCTGAAAATGTTATCACATTGGAGTAAAACTCATTGACATTACTCACACACGGTGTAACAACTTCCCTCCTTTTTTAAAAACCTTTTTCCCCAACTTGTTACACTCAAAAATGACCGCCCAACAAAAAAAATTGATTCAATCTTTTTGTCAGTTTGTTTTCTTTAAGTTAGCACAGGTTTTGCATTACTTTTTGAACCTGACAAGTTGTAGGCTTCATTGATCTGAGCTCATGCACCTCAGTTTTGAGTGAAAAAAGCATTATTTGTGGATAATTTTGGTTCAAAACTGAGGTGCATGAGCTCAGATCAATGAGGCCTATGATCAATCAGGTACAAAACGTAATGCAAAACTTGTGCTAATTGAAAGAAAACAAGTTGTTAAAAAGATTGAATCCAAAATATGGTGATAATATAGCATAATGAGAGATTTACACATAATTTCGACCAGGAACACCAAATTAGGTAAAGGATTTTCAGCACAGCACAAATTAAACTTCTTAACATCTTTTTAATTAATTTTGTACCCCACTGAATTTACATTGTTGTTTAACAGATGCGTTCTTACCAAAGTGATTTTTTTCCTTTTGTCGTTCCAAACCTGTATGACTTTCAACACAAAAGGAGCCCTTCAGCATAAAACATTTTATAGTGACCACAATTTATGATACTTTGTAATTGTTATCTTCCACTCAAATCTTATTCGTGCATATTTTAATTTAACATGTGAAAATCAAGTCCAGTGTGATGTGATTTTTGACTCAGCGAATGAGATTTCAAAGCTTCGGTGGAGGGGAAGATTTTCAGTCAATAATGCATTGATACCAGCACACAGCTTAGATGATGACAGCCGTATCACAATGAACTGTCTGTTAAAATGATGTCAGAAGTGACAGTATGTACTGCTGAGAGTTTCTCAACAGCAGAGAGCAGGACAGGACCTGTTCAACTCAATAGACATGAGAGGAGCTGAACACTTTAGAGGACAATGAGCATTTAAGGTCTGTTTGAATAACACAAATAACCTTCAGCCATATGCAGTTCAGTCTGCTCTGAATGACAAAACCAAACATCCCACAAGTCACAGTAACACTTGACAATATGATTGAATATGTTAATGTTAGATACAGCAAGCTGACATTTAAGTTTGAATTTAAAAGTTTTGCTTAATGTTAATTCATCCATGCATTCTGAATGATCACAAACTAACAAGAAACAATAGTGCAATTTATAAGGAATAGTTCACCTAAAAATGAAAATGTGCTCACCTTTAGGTTTTCCAAGATTAGGACGAGTTTGTTTCTTCATCAGGTTTGTATAAATGTGTTTCTGCATCAGTGTCTCAGCAATGGATGCTCTGCAGTGAATGGGTGCCGTCAGAATGAGAGTCCAAACAGCTGATAAAAACATCTCAATAATCCACACCACTCCAGTCCATCAGTTAACATCTGGAGAAGACAAAAGCTGAAACAAATCCATCATTAAGATGTTTTTAACTAAAATATGAGTCCATAATCCATAATAACACTTCCTCCAGTGAAAAAGTGTTCTGGTCTGAATCAGGAGAGAAATCTGCACAGATCAAGCACTGTTTACAAACCAAAACAGTTTAAAACAGTTCTCAACAAGTTTAAAACTTTGTAATGATGGATTTGTTTGAGCTTTTGTCATCTCCAGATGTTAACTGATGGACTGGAGTGGTGTGGATTATTGTGATGTTTTTATCAGTTGTTTGGACTCTCATTCTGACGGCACCCATTCACTGCAGAGCATCCATTGCTGAGCAAGTGATGAAACACTACATTTTCTCCAAATTTCTCATCTACATCTTGGATGATGAAAGGGTGAGGACATTTTCAGCAAATTTCCATTTTTGGGTGAACTATTCCTTTAATAAATGCATTAAAAACTATTGTTAGTTCATGATACCCAATGCATTAGCATTAACTGAAGTTACTAAAAACATTTTTTAAAAGTCTACTTCAATCTGACAAATATCATACACATAAGCAGGCCTTACAGAAAAGCCAAGTGACAGCATTAAGAAAATAAATAAATAAAAACAAAAAATAAACAATCACCCATCAAAACAAACTCACTTGCCATAACAAAAGAAAGTTTTGTACAAATGTGGAGTTTATTCTTTAAAGAAGTGAATAATATATAAACTATTGTCTATAAATATAAAGGGTTTTTAATAGTATCACAAGCAGAAGTATGAGAAGGAGGAAAATAACAGATGTCACCGGTGTAGAAAACCGTAATATAGGCTTCAATGCTAGCGTGACTAAATACATCTCAGATCCATGCAAACGCATCTCACAAGAACAAGAGTTTAAGAGCAGGCCTCTATCTACCAGTGCTTTCTGTAATCACCTTAAACAGAGATTCCTTTGGGAAAACAAAAACATTCATTTGCATGAGATAATCGCCATAAACAATCAAGAATCAACATTATCTGATGTTCAGTAAAGGGCATCTTTTTAAAAAAGCACATGATGACACAACAAACCCTGAAGAATTATGAACAGGATGATGTGAATTACTCTTATGTAGTGCTTGAGCGATGAGGGGGTTATATTAGCTGATGTTGATACCAATAACCACAGCGCAGACCGATATACAACCGATACAACTTAAAAATAAGTTAAAAATGTCTGAAAACAAATTGTATTATCCATTAACAGACCTGCTGGTAGATTTTGGAAATGATACACAGGACAAGCCGACATGATTATCGCTGCTGATCATCTCAAAAGGGCCAAATATCGGCCGATATATCAGTTTACTGCTACACATATGCATCAGAAATTCTACATCTCAATTTTCACATCATTTTCATGGATTAGTTTATATACCAACATAGGCATTAAACTATTTGAGTGATTTGGGTTTTTTAATAACTTATGTTGATACCGATAACCAGAGCACATGCCGATATTACTTAAAAATTTGTGCTGTCTAACGAATAATTGTGATTAACCACATCCAAAATAAAGGTTTTTGTTTACATATATGTGTGTGTACTGTGTATATTTATTATGTGTGTGCATTTATACATTTATACATAAATATGCACCGTACACACACATATATTATGTAAGAAAAAAACGTATTTTGGATGCGATTAATCGCAATTAATCGTTTGACAGCACTATTAAAAATCAATAAAAATGATCTGAAAATCCAATTGCATTATCGATCAAGAGGCCTGCTGGTAGATTTTGGAAATGATACACAGGACAAGCAGATGTGATTATCGCTGCTGATCATCTCAAAAGGGTCAAATATTGGCCGATATATCGGTTTACCTCTACACATATGCATCAGAAAGTCTACATCCCGATTTTCACATCATGGATTAGTTACAATATCAACACAGACATTACAATATTTGAGAAGTGCATTACAAACACCGTCCATCCTGTTCTAGCTGTATGTTTAGAGGTACTTTTGTGCAAAAGAGCCAAAGGAGAACACAAACCCTTCAGAAACATCACCAATGTTCATTACAGACTGAAAAAAAACATGTATACATTTCTTTCAGTTAAACACAAGAGCAGGCCTGACCCCAATGCTGCTTTGAATTGAAAAAGGCACTTAACTTTACATCTTAAAAATACATCTTAAAACAGCCTGAGATTGCTGCTGTCCAAGGCCAGGACAGGCCAGGAGACCAGCAAACCAGTTTAGGCTGGGTTAAGCACATATCAACCATGAGTACTTACAGTTTTTGTTCTAGCTCCTAGTCTCAGCCTCCATAAAACATTCCAGTCCTATAATTAATCTGATCTCAGTCCCAAAGCTTTAATTTAAAGCTCAATTCTTCCCATGATATGCAGCCTTAAGTGCTGGGTGCACAATTCACACACATTATTGTTATTATTATTTCTGCATTATTTGCATGTAAAAAGTTTGAATATTTGCCCGTGGAAATACTGATGTCGATAAAAAGACACAGTTTTACATACAGACATAAAAAACAGATCCCCACCCAGAATAATCCAAGAGAAAAGGCATAAATAATCTCCAAAACGATACGGCTTGTCCAATAAAAGTTCCTTTGATTAAAAAAAGAACATCCAAGTGAGATTTAAATACAAATATATACTTACAAAAAAATCACAACGTTTATGTACAACGCGAAGGGCGTCCTTTGAACAGTTATTTTCTCCATCAGAAAAAGTGAATAATAAAAAAGCAGTTAAATCACACTGTTGTTTCTCCTTGTTTGTTGTTCGCCAGTCTCGTGTAGAACTTCCTCCACGAGTTAAGCGTCTTTCCAGACCATATCCAGAATCCAGACGTGATGCCCACGATCAGGGTCATCAGATACTTGATCATGAACACCGTGAAATCCGGGTTCATCTGCGGGCTGTGCACGGGACAAGGCACCGCGTACGTTTTGCACGTTTGAGCGCTCCACGTCTGTTCCCACTGATCCCGAAAGGCCTGTTCGTAGAAATAACACGCTATCACGATAGTGGCTGGAACCGTGTAGAGGACGCTGAAAATGCCAATGCGCACCATCAGCTTCTCCAGCTTCTCCGTTTTGGTGCCATCGTGCTTCATAATGGTCCTGATGCGGAACAGAGACACGAAGCCCGCCAGGAGGAACGAAGTACCGATGAACAGATAGACGAAGAGCGGCGCCAAGACGAATCCGCGTAACGCGTCAACGCTGTTGATGCCCACATAGCAAACGCCGCTGAGCACATCTCCATCCACTTGGCCCACGGCGAGGATGGTGATGGTCTTGATGGCTGGCACTGCCCACGCTGCTAAATGGAAATATTGCGAATTCGCTTCAATAGCCTCATGACCCCATTTCATCCCGGCTGCGAGGAACCAAGTGAGCGCTAGAATGACCCACCAGATAGAGCTGGCCATGCTGAAGAAGTACAACATCATAAACAGAATGGTGCAACCTTCCTTTTTGGTGCCTTGCACCACTGTCCTAAACTCATTCTCGAACTGCTCATTGCAAACCACTTTGTCCTCCAGCAGGAATCCGGCGATGTAAGCGATAGACACCATCGTATAACACCCGGAAAGGAATATAATGGGTCTTTCCGGGTAACTAAAGCGCTTCATGTCCACTAAATAAGTCAAGACGGTGAATAAAGTAGACGCGCAACACAAAACCGACCAAATCCCAATCCAAATGCGCGCAAACTTCTGCTCATCCTCGCTGAAGTACATCATCCCGTGGAGTTTCTTGGGTTCGCACGGCGCGCCGCAGTTTTCCTCGCCCATAAAGCGGTAGTTGAGGTACGGTGGGACTTTAAGCGAAGTTGGGCATCTAAAACGCCCCTTCCTGGGATGCTCGGGTGTAGCTTGGGTCACCTCTGGAGTCGGGTTGACCGGTGGGCTCCGCTCAGACGTGTTCTGCCCCACGCAAAGCTCTCCGCCGTGAACCGGGAACGACTCGCAGGCGAGACTCTCTGGCCACTGGAAACCGAATTTATTCATAAGCGCTTCGCAGCCTTGACGCGCACGCTCGCACAGCGAACGGCACGGCGGAAGCGCTTGCTCCAGCACCGTGCAAACCGGCGCGTACATGGAGCACAGGAAGAACTTGAGGTCCGGGGAACATTGCACTTTAACGAGCGGGTAGAACTGGTGCACCTCCAGCCCCGCGTCCTCCTGGTTCGTGTGGCCGAGGAGGTTGGGCATGATGGTCTCGTTATACGCGATGTCCGTGCACAGAGGGATGGTGATGGGCTGGCAGAAGCCGTGCTCCGGAACCGACATGCCGCGCTCTCCGTACTGCGCGCTCGCTTCCAGTATCCCAAAGGCGAGCAGGAAGAGCGCGGACGCACCGTGCGCGGCCATACTTTCCTTCTGCGGTTTGTCTCCTCACAGCCAGCTCGCCAGCCAGCGCTAGTCTTCCCCTCCAACTCCCTTGGTCGATTTATCCTGACAAATCGGTGCACGGAAACTTTTTGGAAAGTGCAGCGGCGCACCGGACGCGGATCGCGAAGCGCGTGAAGAAAATCACACGAGCGTCTGAGAGGCGAATAAAGAGTTGCGCTGTGTCGTGTCAGAGTTTCTGTGAGCTGTTCAAACCTGTTTCCAGGCGCCCTGCTGTCTGCTGTTCATAAGCTAAACGCGGGCGGGGCTTTACGGACAGATGGCTCGCGTTAGGGAGCGTCGGGATTTCGTTCGCCTGCGGTTCGTTTTGCGTTCATCTCTGTTGACTTTAGAGATCAGAACAATAAGTACAAGAGAAGACACTGGGTGTCGTTCTTTAAATGTTCTTTTAACATTCGTTCTTAGACTTTTGTTGAATGGAATGCATTTTAATTGACAATTTTACCAATATAATATGTATTTAGCAATGTTTCCACCAATATAAAGTCAGAATGGAGTACTAACTTTACTGAAAAACACTGGGTGTTGGGATTTCTTTTGACTAAGGTTCGTTTCGTCTTCTTTTACGTGCTTTTAAGGTTCGCTCTTTGAGTTAACAGGGTTATTGAGCAGAATGCCTTTTATCTGCTAACTTTAGATATTAAAATAATAAGTAAAAGAGAGGGCTATTATATTTTTATTGTCAAATACTACATATTTGCTTAATTCAATAATATACTACCTACTGCATTAAAAAAAATGGTGTAGGATTTACCATGAAACTATTTCAGCTCCAAAATTAGTACATTTCACAAATAATTAAAAAGAAACAGCAAGCAATGTGACATTTAGAAGTAGAAAGATTCAGATAGTATTTGTTGTTGTTGTTAAACAGTGCAATAATGTTTTATTTATGGAATACTTCACATGCTGTGTACACTATACTGTAAATGACATACTACACATACAGTATGCAATGATAAATGTCAAATATTGTTGTCATACGACCTCATCATGTTGTGTTTAATTTGGTGAGTACTGCTCAGTATGCACACTATATACTGAAATATTTAGATTATGCTATTCTAAACGTAGTCCTTTACTAATAGACTTAAGTGATATTTAATTTGACACTAATGCAAACAAGACTGATCGTTTAACAGGTTATACTGAAGTGGACTTTATATTGACTGTAAATATACACACTGAAAATAAAGTGAACAATTTCTAGGGTAACATTGATTGTGTATCTCATCTGCTGAACAGTTAGATTTAATAATTCTGTGTGGAGACGTGCTGATATGGCGTTTGGTCTCGTTCTGTCTCTCGTATCTTGTCAGTGTCTGTGCTTGCTTGGCCATTTGTTGTGGAAAAATAACGAATGTGTGTCCAGCTAAATTCGATTAGTATTTTGTTAGATGGGTATAAAAAAGCTTAGTTTACCGGGCAGTTGTCATGTAAAGGCCTCCTCGTGTGAAGACCGAAGAGTGTAAAGACCATCGACTCTACCGTGTGACTCCACCGGGCAAAGAATATAAGAATCACTTTTTATCACTCTTTTCTACTACTTGTTTCACTTCTGTTTCAGTTTTTATAACCATTTCTTACTATGTGTAAGTAAGTTTTAGCATGTGTGTTTGGCTCAGTGTTATTTCTTAGGATTACTGATAAACTATACTGTCTTGTATTTGTTATCTATTTTAATTTTAGTTAAATAATGTCTGAATTTATTATGTCTGTATAGGTCTTTTATTAAGTTTGAGTTTTATTTAATTTGAGATATTTTAATACTTCAACAAACTAAATGGAAATGAAATGATATGTATATATTGAATTTATAAATGTCAAGTCAAGTTCAGGTTCAAGTTGAGCTTTATTGTTAATCCGCTACATGTGGGGACATACAGTGGAACGAAATGTCGTGCCTCGCAGGACCACGGTGCTACAGAAATACAGACATACAACAATGAAGTGGTCCATGTTTCAGGAGGTAGGGGTTTGCATGGGGTTTCAGAGGGGGGCGGGGTGGTTTGAGTTCAGGGCTCTCACAGCCTGGGGGAAAAAGCTGTTGAGCAGTCTGGCGGAGCGGGCTCTGATGCTCCGGTACCGTCTTCCTGATGGTAGGAGCTGGAAGAGACTGTGGGAGGGATGGGTGGAGTCCTTCACGATGCTGTTGGTTTTGCTGGAGCATCGTGTAAGGAAGATGTCCAGGATGGAGGGGAGAGGGGCACCGATGATCTTTGCAGCTGTGTTCACTGTCCGCTGGAGGGTCTTGCGGTCAGCAGCACTGCAGTTCCCGTACCAGACAGTGATGCAGCTAGTCAGCACACTCTCAATGGTGCCTCTGTAGAATATGGTGAGGATGGGTGGAGGGAGACTTGCACTTTTCAGCCGGCGGAGAAAGTGTAGGTGCTGTTGTGCCTTTTTGGAGAGTGACATGGTGTTGGTGGTCCAGGTGAGATCCTCTGTGATGTGCACCCCCAGGAATTTAGTGCTGCTGACTCTCTCCACAGTCGAGCTGTCGATGGTCAGTGGGGGGTGGTCAACGGAGTTTCTTCTGAAGTCCATCACAACCTCTTTTGTCTTCTCCACATTGAGGGACAGATTGTTGGTGCCACACCATTCCGCCAGCTGTGCCACTTCCTCTCTGTAGTGCGTTTCATCGTTATTGCTGATGAGACCTACCACTGTTGTGTCATCAGCAAACTTGATGATGTGGTTGGAGCTGAACTTGGCAGTGCAGTCGTGGGTCAGCAGCGTGAAGAGCAGCGGGCTGAGCACATAGCCTTGTGGGGCACATGTGCTCAGTGTTGTAGTGCTCGAGGTGTTGTGGCCGACACGGACTGACTGAGGTCTTCCAGTTAGAAAGTCCAGGATCCAGTTACAAAGGGAATTGTTAAGGCCCAGCAGGTTTAGTTTATTTATGAGCTGTTGTGGGATTATTGTGTTGAATGCCGAGCTGAAGTCAATGAACAGCATTCTAACATAGGAGTCTTTATTTTCTAGGTGGGTAAGAGCCAGGTGGAGGGTGGAGGAAATTGCATCGTCCGTAGAGCGGTTTGGACGGTATGCAAACTGGAGCGGGTCGAGTGTGTTGGGGAGGCTGGTTTTGATGTTATGCATGACTAGCCTCTCAAAGCACTTCATCATGATTGGAGTCAGTGCTATGGGACGGTAGTCATTGAGACAGGACACAGGTGATTTCTTTGGTACTGGTATGATTGTTGTGGATTTGAGTCATGTGGGGACGACTGCCTGGCTCAGCGAGGTGTTGAAATGTGTGTATATATATATATATATATATATATATATATATATATATATATATATATGTATGTATGTATGTATCTGTGTGTGGTTGTACATATACATATATATAGTTGTTTTTTTGGTGTTTTGCTTACTGTTATGTTAGAATCATTATTATACTCTTATACCTTTTGTTCTTTAATATTTTGAATTATTTTTAGCTTTATTTTAATTTTTAAATTTTTTTCATTTAAATGTTAAGTTTTGAAATTTTGTTGTATGCATTTGTCATTTTTATTTAATTTCTTTATTTTTAAAATGTGTATAGGTAGTATTTATAAAGTTTTAGCTTTTAGTTTTGGATTGTTTTTAGTTGTTTTAATACTACAATTGATTGCTTCTGTTATCCTCATTTGTAAGTTGCTTTGGATAAAAGCGTCTGCTAAATGACTAAATAATAACAATAATAATAATAATAATATATTTAATTTATATAGCACCTTTCCCAGGCTCAAGGACGCTTTACAAGGTACACCAATACAACAAATATTCATTAAAAAGTAATAATTAAGTGGACATTGGACATTTTCCCAATCCAGTCACAAATAATACATAACAGAAAGAATATATATGGGACAGATACACAATTCTATTTAGTGATAGTGTTTATTAAACAAATATGTTTTAAGCTTTGATTTAAATTCACTGAAAGAGGTAACTGTTAGAGATGTAGAATTACACCCTGAATGGTTAGAAATGGCTTTTAAAGATCTCAAGAAGGGTTAAAACAACTTATCAAATCTACTATCATACCCATCTAGTTCAGCACAATAAATGATGACAGCATACAGTAGAAGTGATGAAACAAATCTGCTTGCCATACAAGAAAACAGAGACGGTCCCTAACATGCAGCCCTGACTGCTGTCCTCCTATTGGTTAGTGTGAGTGTCTGTAGGAGAAATGAGAGGAACATGATTTGCTCTGACAGGGGAATGTAAAGACAGCCTTCACTAAGAGTCTGGATACTGGCTGAATACAAAACAACTTCTGCCTGAGTAAAGATTTCATTCTGCTATTCTGCATTTGGTCTTATTGTGTAATATTTTTTGATTAACAAACACGAAATGCGCTACCAGTTCAGCCACTCATACAGGACTTTCTATTGGAGGGTAAATAACACAATATGTTGTATTTTAAATGTGTAGCATTCGAGCTAAATCACTTCAGACAGGACTTTCATTTACAGTTTCATCAGCTGCTTACACACTTTTTCAAAACTTTACAAACAAATCCAAGAACTGCACACACAAGATGCTAAATGCCTCACATCTCTTGCAAAATGAAGCACTGCATTCAAAATATATGACCCTGGAGCACAAAAGCAGTCATGAGTAACACAGGTATATCTGTAGCAATAGCCAACAATACACTGTATGGATCAAAATTATACATTTTTATTTTATGCCAAAAATCATTAGGATATTAAAATCATGTTCCATGAAGATATTATGTAAATTTCCTACCGTAAATATATCAAAACTTCATTTTTGATTAGTAATATGCATTGCTAAGAACTTCATTTGAACAACTTTAAAGGAGATTTTCTCAATATTTAGATTTTTTTGCTCCCTCAGATTCCAGATTTTCTAATAGTTGTATCTCAGACAAATATTGTCCTATCATAACAAACCATACATCAATGGAAAGATTATTTATTCAGCTTTCAGATGATGTAGAAATCTCAGTTTCAAAAATTGATTTTGTAGTCCAGGGTCACATATAACAAACTTATCTCAAAAGCAAACATCGGTCTTACATTGCAAACACCTTTCCCATAATATTATATTCTTGGATATATCATATACACAGTTATTCAAAACCTATTCAAAAATAAAGGTTGCAAAAGTTTGTTTTGTTTTGCAGCGATGCCATAGAAGAACAATTTTTGGTTCCTCAAAAGAACTTTTCAGTGAACAGTTCCTAAAAGAATCATTGTGAAGGACATTTTAATGACCTAAAGAACTTTTTCCTTTATAAAAAGACCCTTTTGTGCTGGAAAGATTCCACTGATTTTAGAAGTTCTTTGTGAAACCATCAATGCCACTAAAAAACCTGTTTTTAAGAGCGTGCAAAAGCAAATATCATTACTTTTAATCTCAGTTTGTGAAGATTTTAATATCAGTCACATGCTATTGCCAATATTTAAATCATCGATAGTGAAAACAGTGGTTGATTTGAAGCATTAATAAACTTTATTTCAGGTAAAACAACAATAAACAACATTTACAGAAGGACATTACATCTTCCATAATAACAATACATACAGGTTTCTAACATAAAATGCAATCCCTACTCTAATATAGTCTACGTTTCGTTTGTTATAAAGTGACCAGTTACACGTCTAGTTTCCAGAACCGCTCGTCAAAAGTCTGCATTATTTCAGTGCATCTTAAAAAAAAGAAAAATAGATATAGGCAAGTGAAGCGAAAACACAGATTCAGTGTTCAGCAAAGCGGATGCATGTTCAACCTCCACGCTTGTTTCCCAACGATAATATACGATATGAACCTCCTTATATATACTGTATATACAGCCTAGTATATAACAAAGATTACAAAAAGATTAAATATTCACAGATGAATTGAGAATAACAGGTATTGACGGCACATTCCATAGCAGAGCAAACTGGGAATCTAAAGCTGTTCCCTGATTTACATTTATATATCGATTTATTAACTATAGAAGCCCCTTTCTGCTGCTGAATAAAAATAGTTAAAAAAGTAATCGTGACTTTTTTCCTCGCAGTTCAATTTTTTTCTCAGAATTGTGATATAAACTCGCAATTGCAAGAAAAAAGTCATAATTGCAAGATTAAAACTGGCAGTTTTGAGTAATAAAGTCATAATTGTGAGATATAACCTCGCAATTGTTTTTTTTCCGAGAATTGCATGGTAGAAACTCACAATTGCATGTTATAAAGACAAAATTGTGAGGAAAAAGTCAGCATTGGGAGATTTAAACTTGCAATTCTGAGAAATAAAGTTATAAATTGATATACAGTATACTTGCAATTATGACTTTTTTCTAAGAATTGCGAGATATAAAAATTGCGAGATATAAACTCGCAATTTAAGAAAATAGCTTTTTCCCCTCAGAATTGGACTTTATAACTCGCAATTGCGAGTTTATATCTCAGAATTATGAGAAAAGTCAGAATTGTGAGAATAAAATTGTGAGATATAAACTCGCAATTGTGTGTAATAAAGTCTGAGGGAAAAGAGACTATTTTCTTACAATTTAGTTTATATCTTGCAATTCAGAGAAGTCCGAATTGTGAGATAAAAAGTCGCAATTACCTTGTTTTATTTTTTACTCAGTGGCGGAAACGGGCTTCCATAAATAATCAACTTTGAAGCAAGCGCAAATGATTATGCAAACATGTCTCTTCTTTTTTGTGTGTTCGTCACAGTGCTAAATGTGCAAGAATTGTTTATTATTAATTTCCTCCATTCCTTTTTCTTGCAAAAAAGGCGACTCTGCACACCTTAAAGTGGTGATAAAATACAGCATGTCGCATGTAAAGCTGCGACCGCCACAAAGGCAGGAGGAGCTCTTACATGTTTCAAGCATGTCGCATGGAAATAAATGTTGGGCTGCTAATAGCTGGAGTCCTTTAATGCCGCAGCAGGTTTGGAGGCATTAATGCGGCTCCGTCACGCTGTGTTTCCACAGAATCGCAGCTCTCTTTGTAGTCTCTTCATTTCTGAGAATATGCAAGTATAAAATAGTTTGTTGAATAAAGGCCACGTTCACACTGCAGATTGATACGGGTGTCACTCCGCTTCACCAACACAGCAAAATAATGCTTTTCTTCCTCAGTATTTTTATCTTGTTTTCCAGTAGAGTAAAAGAATCAAACTACTAAGATAAAGTTTTGTTTTCTGAAAAATCTATCAAAATTGAGCTCATACTTAAAACAAGAAGAGAAAAAAAAAATGGAAGCTTGTTTCCATCATAGAATAAAAACATAAAAAAGGTAATTGCACATTTTTATCTAAATTTTCTGCCAATTCTGGTAAAACAAAAATCAAAATCGCCAGATATAAACTCAGAATTCTGCCTTTTATATTTTAGTTTACATTTATAATATATACTATTATAGTTTATATCTTGTAATTGCCTGTTTTATATTTTT
Source organism: Barbus barbus (assembly GCF_936440315.1). Classification (NCBI taxonomy): domain Eukaryota; kingdom Metazoa; phylum Chordata; class Actinopteri; order Cypriniformes; family Cyprinidae; genus Barbus; species Barbus barbus. Next base: position 31,921,376 of record NC_136740.1, read on the forward strand.
TAATCCCATGGCAGAAACAATCTTACATAAAAATACCAACCAATAAGGTAAGAAAAATTTAAACGTAATTCAAAGGGTAAACAAGTTTAAGCAAAAACCATTTTGATCATTTCTTAATTTTTTCATAATTTTTCAGAAAACAATATTTAAAATCATATCTTTATGCACCTCAAATAAATTTATCTTGATTTAAGAATGTTAAGAATATTTGCACTGGAAAACAAGAAAAATACTTTTTTGTGTGTGTTTTAGAGCATTGAATTCACCAATTTGCACCACTTTTGTGCACCGTATTTTAGTGCATGTTTCCTGTTATTTAATCTGCATTATTCCTTTATTGACTTGGGTGCTAAACTACATTAATGTCTTTATTTATTAACATTTCTATTGTCCTAAGCAGCAAACACAAACAGGTTAGACTGCTAATAATCATGGTTCTAGTTAATGAGACGCCAAAATGTTGCTCAAATTCAGGATTACGAGTGTTAATCAGGTTATTGCGGTGTGTACGTGGCCTGACCGAATCTCCTTGTAAGCTGCAATGTTGCGCAAACATGTTGAAAAGTGCATTCGCAGTAACCATTGACCTTTTAAAGCCCATAAACATACTAGTCCTCTGACTGTTAATCACACCATTATGACTAAAGCTGAATCAAGAAGTTAATTTTGCACAAATATGAATAATAATTAAAAAAAAAGAAATCATGTCTGGATTTGTACCGTATAATAACTGCAAAGGCGTGATGTAGCACTGGACGTCATGCACGTCTGTACACATTCCATTCGCTTCTGATTTATTCAATAATCTGTTGCTAAACAGGTGTGTTACTGTACAAATCTGCACTCATTTTACTTCTCCATGTTAACAGTGCAGAGCCAAAAATGGCTATTGTTCAATTAGCTCTTGCACTTTTAGAAAGCATTGATATTTTACAACAAACTGACAGAAAGAGAAAATACTGTACCCAAATGGAGATTATATTATTATGTTGAACGTCTGTTGTACAGAAACCAAATGGACGGAGACGAACAGGAAGAGCAGTGTTAGTATTCAGATACACCGGCCGGGAGACTAGTGCACTTTGGGAAGTTTCTTCAGATCAAAAAGATGTTTGAGAAACGCATTAGAGCTTCATCAACAACACTTCAGTTTGAAATGCTAAAGGACTGTTCACACATAATGCATTCTTGCATTTATAAACAGCTAGAAAAGACTTGTTTTATCCTTAGAATATGTTGCCGGTTAACCTGATTTTCTTGAAATTTTTTTCTCATTTATGGTCATGAACAACATTTTTCTGTTTCAAATTAAACTTTTAAATTTCAGTTTTAATCATGGTTCAAAGCAGGTGCTCAGTCCCAAAATAAAAATAAATCTGTATTTTGTAATTGTACTTGAATTTCTGTAATTTTACTTGAAGAAACGTACGCTGCGTTGAAGGCGCACATTTTTATTAGTTCATGTATATGACATTTCCTGGCAATCGAACCCATGATCCTGCTGTTGAAAGCGGCATGCTTCTAAAATTTGAGATTTAGGAAAGCATACACAACAATAAAAAATAAAATAGAAACTAAATACAATTTTAAGTGTAAATAAAAAAACAAAACAATCATATGTTCTTGTGAACTTTTTCATAATGTATGAGAACTTAATTTTAAAGGTTTACTGGTTTAACCTGATTTTATTTTTCATAGAGCAATTTTTATGTGAATTGTACTGAATCTAATGCGAATAATCTAAAGTAGTCCTGTAGCTTAAATAGTAGTGCAAACAACGACAAGGTCATGGGTTCGAATCTCAGTTAATGCATGAATGTGTACAAATCTACATATGAATGTGTACAATGTGTCAAATGTATACTTTGAATGCAATGTACTTTAAGTTGGATAAAAGCATCTGCAAAATGCATAAATGCAGCATTCATACAACACGATACAGAGATGTCCATCTAGCACAGACAGACAATTTAAATAAAAAAAAACAGCATGTCCTGTGTGAACATCCTCTAACAGTTCAAAGTAAAGTTTAGGGCGTTAAAATTATCAGTTAGTGAGTGCAATTCATTCTAAGATTGTCATGGGCTTTCGGATGGAACAGTGAAAACAGATTCATTTCCAAACAAGGACGAGTGAATTTCTTTCTCATGCACAGTAGCACCAGTGCAAGCGTATTGCCTGTATTTAACACTCAACGCACATGTAAACACACACAGACGTACACGAGACTCGCAGTTATCTGCCGTTAGTGATGGTGTTCATTGCTTTAGCGCAGTCCCTGCAGTGAGTGAATGTGCACCATCAGGCTGCAACCGCATCGTCAGTGCGATTATCGTTATTACTAGGGATGCACCGATACTAAATTTCTTAGCTGATACAATAGCCGATTATTCAGAATATCTGCTGATATCGATAATGATTATTCAGAATGATATCTGCCGATGCCAATAACCAATTATTCAGAATGATATCTGCAGATACTGATAGCCGATTATTCAGAATGATATCTGCCTATGCAAATACCAATAACCAATTATTAAGAATATCTGCCAATACCGATTATTTGGAATGATATCTGCCGATACCAATACCGATAACCGATTATTTGGAATGATATCTGCTGATACCAATAATGATAGCTGATGATATCTGTGTTTACCGATAACCGATTATTCAGAATATATGCCAATACCGATAGTTTAGTTTTTTTACAGAAAAAACTAATGCTATAAACTATACAGGGAACCTTTCATTTGGTACATCATATTAAAGCTTAAAATTAACAACAAAACTATATTCAATGCTATTTATTTTCAGATATAATCATCACACTCAAATTAAAAATGTTTGTATACAATGTAAGGTAATTTTCATAAAAACTTGTCTTCATGAAAGATTTATTCAAATGTAATTTAACAGTAAATAAGCTCCCCCTAGTGTTCAACTTTCCAGAAGTAAATGCAATGTTAAGTGACATTGTTCATAACCTGTTTTATTTGACGTTTTTATTTTGGTTAAAACGCTGATTGAGTGATTACATGAGACATGATACATTTTGGTAGTCTGTACTGTATCTTTCAACACCTTCAGATGTTCATTCATTTTAATTTCACGCGAAAAGACTCGGCGCTGCCCCTTAAACTAAAGCCCTACAGCAATACGTCACGGCACATTTAAGAGCGTCAAAACGGCATTTATTGTCTGAATTGAGTAATAAAATGTACATGATTTGAAAGCTGAGTGTTTTTTAGGATAGGAGGCGCAATACAAATAACGTTCTGTGAAATCGAAACTAGATCTGGCAACCTTGGTTTGAACTATGGGTGATTTATAGGGCTGCTGATTCAACAGCTCTGCATTAATGCATTATTATTGCTTTAACTTTGACAGCCCTAAATTTAACACAAGACAAGCTGCTGTCTGACATGTTTTTCCGCTGCCTTTTGATTGACAGGAAATGGGCTATTTTTAAATAATCGGTCGATGGCTGATAGTGCAGATAATTATCGGCCAATATATCAGTGCATCCCTAGTTATTACTGTGGGAATTATTGTCATTGTTATTGGGAGCGCAGCTGGACCGTACCATAGCCAACAATGTGGAAGATTGCAGGAAATGCGAAATGCCAGCTTGGTCTCGATAATGCTTGATTGTGAGCGGGAGGGCATTTGGTTTGTTCTCTCAGATTTAACTGTACAAACATTCGTATATAGGTAGCTACATACACAAACAGTTTGTATTAATTGCCTATTGAAGTCAGGACGTCGTTCGCATGCCGTCGATGTGGGAATGTTACATGACATTCCTGATGGTAAAACTCAGATTTGACTGAATTGCTCTCAGTCCCACATGGAAGGTCAAACCTGCCAGAAATGAAATAATTTAAATAAACATGAAGAGCCCTTCCCGTCTTGTTCTCCTCTTTGTCCTTTTTCCATCTTGACGGCTGACAGTGCCAACCTGCAAAAAAAGATAGACAAAAACATTCAACGTCAGTCCTGATGTGCACTTTTAGGAACTGTAGTTTAAGACGAGACACTACAGGCAAAACACTGATTTTCATGCGCTGGTCAGTTTTGAGATTTTGGGTTGTTTGGCTTTCCATAATGTGTTGTTTCAGGCCAATGGAAGGAAAACCAACCAGAAAAGCCAATGTTTATTTTATGACACGTTATCTATTTGTGTCTGTACAATTACAAATCATGTCTTTAGGTTGTTTTCTCAAAATGAGTTTCCTTCTCCACTTCAGCAGCACTTACAGCACCAAACTTCCTATCTATTTTCAGAAGGCTTTTACTGAGTTTGTTCATATATTATTCACAGTGGTTTATACAACAGTTACCCACATGGTGAAAATGTCAACAAAATCAAACAAGAATTTTAAACCAAGATTTATCCAATGTTCAGATTAATCTTCTGGAAATGCATATGTAATTAGACAATGCTTCACTTATATATTTAAACAAACGTTCCAAAAACTTAGTTATACTAATGTTTGCAATTCTTCATGCAATCTATCAACTGGTGAAGTATGATGTCTATTATTTACCGTAATCACCTGTAGTGTTTTGCCTAAACTATATTAAATGATGTATTTTGATGAACTACATTTTTAAAGCAGCTTCACAGCTCTGGTGACGAGAACGATGGGATGCAGAGGAAAGTGTGTGTGTGTGTGTGTGTGTGAGGAAGGGCAGATCCGGCTCGCTTGTTTCTCAGCTAATCTTCCTCTTTTTTTCCCCATTGACCATACTGCTAATAAATAATGCATGCGTCTCTGTGTGTCCGACCTCTCTCTCTCTCTCTCTCTCTCTCTCTGGCAGTCTGTTATTCTCTTTCTTACTCTCTCGTTTCAGATTTTCTTCCTTTCTTTGTTGCCCTTCCCCCACTTGATTTCAATCCATGCCTTTGGAAAACCGTTCCTGGAGGATTTGCAAGTGTGTGCGGCAGAAATCAGAGATCATGGAAGGGCGCTGCCTTTATCAAGAGCCCAAAGCGTGTGTGTGTGTGTGTGTGAGAGAGAGAGAGAAAGAGGAAATCGACCAGCTCAGAAACACACCGTCCCACTGCAAACTCAACAAACTACATCCACCGAAGGCTGGGCGATAAATAGATATTCATCAATGATATTGATAATAAACTTGAGAGATATTTAGCCTATATATATATAGCCTATAATATATGTTAAAAATGTTTTCGAATGATATGGAAAACATTTTAATAAAAGAAGAATAAAATAACTAGAGATAAGGCATTAGGTTCATACCTCTGAGTATTGTAAAAAATAGCAAAATGTTTTAATCAGTACATTTTTACTTGTACGTTCATGTAAAATGTTAAAGCACATGTTTTTGCTCAGTTACATCTCGTCTCGACAGACAGTCAGAAATGATCATCTATTGAATATTCCCTTTAACTCTCAAACTAATTCATTAAATGTTGAACCAGGCTCAATGTGAGGCTCATTTAATACATTTATTAACTGATTCAAAAATCCCTTCAAAATGCACTTCATACAGACATTGAGTTAAATACAATAGTTAAAAAAAAAAAAATCTGGGGCATTCATTTAAGTGAAAAGATGATGATGATAATAATAATAAATATTATTATATAATAATAAAAAAAAAAAAGCTGAAATTCAAATGATGTTTTTTTTCTAAATTGAATAATATTCCAAATAATTATTATTACTTAAAAATGTTTTAGCATTTTTGTTTGGTATTATTAGCATTTATTAATATTTTGAACTTCTGTTCTTTCAAGGCTTTTGTTATATTTTCAATTTTAATGCAAGTTTTAGTAATTTTTTATGCGCTTTTGCCTTTTATTTATTTAACAAACATTTTTGTTTAGCTTTAATTTATTTTTATTTCAGTTTTAGTCATTTTAATAATTTCAGTACTTTTTAAAATTATTTCAGTTAGTTGCCAAGGCAAAGTTTATGTTTGTTTGCTTGTTTTTTAGTTTTTCACCTAATATTTATATTTTATTTAAGCTTCATTTGAATTTAGAAAAAAAACAGTTTCAGTTTTAAATAAACAATAAAACTGACATGCAGGAAATCTTAAGGAAACTTGTTTGAAAACCATCAGTTTTGCAATTCCATGTGGTGGCGCTAGTGAGGCAGAAATTACACACTAAAACTTAAAGATCTTAAAGTTGATCAAGTTGCTGTTTAGACTGCAATTAATATCTGTCAAGTATATGTGATCAGTTCTTTGGACAAAAACCGTCCATTTACATCCCTGCAAGAGGATTGAGTGAATGTGAGCGCTGAGCGTCAGGTTGTGTGAGCAGGAGAAGGTCTGATGTGTTGAAGAGCATCTCTGACTGATTTAGCAAACACAATGAGAAGAAGGGGCTCCTATAGTCCTGAGCCAGCAGACGGGCCCCTTCTGTGACCTCTGACCCCCCCGCCGACATGGGCCTCGTCACGTCTCAAAGCGTGTAATGAAATGCGTCAGACCTCTATTAAACAGCACACACACACACACACACACACACACACTCCGAGCTGACGTTTTAATACGGCTGTGAGTGTTTGCACGTCTCAGAAAAGATTTCCAATTGCTTTAATGAACACACTTGGATTACTTTCCATTTTCTTAAAAGTGCAAATTTAATTAAAAGTGAGGATTTAAAGTGCACTGAAAAGTTTCCAGTCATTAAATGCACAGGAATGCTGTGTTTGGGCCAGGACGCGACTCTAGCACGTCAGCGCTGTTCATTTTCATTTAATGACCTCCATCACTGCTATGAAAGCCAATAAAGTGCTCCTCACTAGTGACAGCTTTATAGTGAAGGCAGTGGATTAAACCTTTCAACTAAACAGCTTGTTAAAATCAACTTCTTCTCAGTTAGAGTCTCCTAACACCACTGAAAAATAATCACAGTTTCACAAACTCCACTGTTATTGGTCAGGCAGACAGAAAGTCCCGCCCCAGACTCACGTGATTGGTTGAGTCAGATGTTGACATGGCTATGCCTGTGACTTAAAATCATATCAACATTTATTTTTTCCAGGAATTAAAATACTGTTATCATTTAATGTTTAAAATATGAATGATTCTTTTTTTTCCTGTTGAACATAAAATAACATTAATGCTGCTCTTTTCTTTAATATGAAAGTGAATCGAGATGGACAGTCAAAAATAACAACAACAAAAACTAATAAAAGTGTGAAATTTTGCCTTGGCACTTGAAATAAATAAGTTTAAGTACTAAAATGACTATAACAAAAACTGAAATAAAAATACATTTAAAAACTGAAATTTAAAAAAGCTAAATATAAATATATTAAAAAAAGACTAAATCACAAAAGCACCTAAAGTTACTAAAACTAAATAAAAATAATAAAGCACATAATATCACTAAAACTAAAATTAAAACTGAAAATATAAAAAATAAAACCTGTTTTAAAGCTCAAATAAAGTAAATGAAATAAAATATAAATATTAAATGAAAAACTTGCTTTAAGAAAAAGAAAGAAAAAATGCTTGCATCCCTGTTGTTCAATATTTAAGCAGAAATACAGCAACATACACTACAACTCTCGGCTCCGCATCAAACTCTGCATTGTCGTGATGCATGAATATTTCAGTCTGTTTCTTAAACAAATATGATTTCAGATTATAGAGCGTGAGCCGTATGGATCACTGATATGATATTTTTGGAGCTTGACAGTATAAACCACTGATTTCTGACCCTTTCAGAGGTTCCTGCTGTTTTGTCTTGCGTAAGAGATCTGAACTCAAGGCTGCAGATTCCACAGAGTGATCGGCCACTGAGCTGCACACAGATGCATTATGGGAAGGTTGTTTTAGTTCTGTGCTCATGGCTTAAGTGTGTGACCTGACTGAAGAAGATCAGATCTTCATTCCAACAAAATTTATTTTGCATAAAGTAAATCCTATTTTTTGCATCGCAACATTTTCATGAAGCTATGAATTCTAGGGTTTTCATTCATTTATATAAAGCTAAAATAAAATAAAATAAAATATAAATATTGGATTATAAACTTGAACATAAAAAACGAAAATTAGAAACTACCTAGGCAACTAACTGGAATAAAATAGGTTTAAGTTGAAGTACTACAATTACTAAAGCTAAGAAATAAAATTCAGCTAAATATAAAAACAACTAATAAAAGCAACAAAAGCACATCAAATTACAAAACAAACATTAAAATGAAAACTGAAAATATAAAAATAAACACTACTTCAAAATATTAATAAATACTATAAACCACTATAATCACAAACAATATATAGCTACGAATTCTAAATAGAGCTGAAATAAAATATAAACATTGGATGAAAAATTTAAACTTAAAAAATGAAAATTAGAAATGTTGCCTTCGCAACTAACTGGAATAAAATAAGTTTAAGTTGAAGTACTAAGACTGCTAAAAATAAAACTGGAAAAAAATAAATAACTAAAAAAACACACACACACACACATATATATATATATAACTAATAAAAATGACAAGCACAAAATAAAACAAAATAAAAAAGCTCATTCAAAATATTAAATACTATGAGTAAATAACACTAAAATAACAGCATGAGAAGCACAAATGAATCACTGTTAGATTCACAATTATTATTTGAATCACTAGTAGAACTGAATAAGGACAGTATTTGAACCTACAGCAGCTCAAGCTTTAGAGAAACACAGACATTATAAAAGCACTCGCTGTGAAAGCAGCTGAAAGCTTCTGCAGGGAAACACAACACTAAAGCTGCCTATAGATCTATGAAAGTTCCCTGTTCAAAGTCTGGGAAATTCCCACTGACGTACAGGACAGAGTGATATAAAGATCCATCCATCAGGAGCCCCGCTGACAATACAGTCTCCTTCATTACGAGCAATCAGTGCTGCTGCTCACAGCGGACCTTCATAATCTCCACAAATCACTCAGACTTTAGAGCCAGAAAGACTCTCAACACACATGAAACACTACAGCTGCTGCTGGAAAACCACCAGCAGAGCTTTACACTGAGCAAAAGCTGGCAACACAATGCCAGGGTGATTTCAGAACGCTGCTATGCGGTTACTACTGTGTTTGGGTGGTTTCCAAGATGTTGCTATGCAGTTGCTAGTGTGTTTGGGTGGTTTCCAGGGTGTTGCTATGCAGTTACTAGTGTGTTTGGTTGGTTTCCAGGGTGGTGCTATGCGGTTACTAGTGTGTTTGGTTGGTTTCCAAGGTGTTGCTATGCAGTTACTACTGTGTTTGGGTGGTTTCCAAGATGTTGCTATGCAGTTGCTAGTGTGTTTGGGTGTTTTGCTACTGTGTTTGGGGTGTTTCCAGGATGTTGCTATGCAGTTACTAGTGTGTTTGGGGTGTTTCCAGGATGTTGCTATGCGGTTACTAGTGTGTTTGGGTGGTTTCCAGGATGTTGCTATGCAGTTACTAGTGTGTTTGGGTGGTTTCCAGGATGTTTCTATGCAGTTACTAGTGTGTTTGAGTGGTTTCCAGGATGTTGCTATGCGGTTACTGCTGTGTTTGGGTGGTTTCCAGGATGTTGCTATGGGGCTACTAGTGTGTTTGAGTGGTTTCCAGGATGTTGCTATGCGGTTACTGTTGTGTTTGGGGTGTTTCCAGGATGTTGCTATGCGGTTACTGTTGTGTTTGGGGTGTTTCCAGGATGTTTCTATGCGGTTACTAGTGTGTTTGGGGTGTTTCCAGGATGTTGCTATGCGGTTACTGTTGTGTTTGGGGTGTTTCCAGGATGTTTCTATGCGGTTACTAGTGTGTTTCCAGGATGTTGCTATGCGGTTACTAGTGTGTTTCCAGGATGTTGCTATGCGGTTACTAGTGTGTTTGGGTGGTTTCCAAGATGTTGCTATGCAGTTGCTAGTGTGTTTGGGTGTTTTGCTACTGTGTTTGGTGTGTTTCCAGGATGTTGCTATGCAGTTACTAGTGTGTTTGGGGTGTTTCCAGGATGTTGCTATGCGGTTACTAGTGTGTTTGGGTGGTTTCCAGGATGTTGCTATGCAGTTACTAGTGTGTTTGGGTGGTTTCCAGGATGTTTCTATGCAGTTACTAGTGTGTTTGAGTGGTTTCCAGGATGTTGCTATGCGGTTACTGCTGTGTTTGGGTGGTTTCCAGGATGTTGCTATGGGGCTACTAGTGTGTTTGAGTGGTTTCCAGGATGTTGCTATGCGGTTACTGTTGTGTTTGGGGTGTTTCCAGGATGTTGCTATGCGGTTACTGTTGTGTTTGGGGTGTTTCCAGGATGTTTCTATGCGGTTACTAGTGTGTTTGGGGTGTTTCCAGGATGTTTCTATGCGGTTACTAGTGTGTTTCCAGGATGTTGCTATGCGGTTACTAGTGTGTTTCCAGGATGTTGCTATGCGGTTACTAGTGTGTTTGGGGTGTTTCCAGGATGTTTCTATGCGGTTACTAGTGTGTTTGGGGTGTTTCCAGGATGTTGCTATGCGGTTACTGTTGTGTTTGGGATGTTTCCAGGATGTTTCTATGCGGTTACTGTTGTGTTTGGGGTGTTTCCAGGATGTTGCTATGCAGTTACTAGTGTGTTTGGGGTGTTTCCAGGATGTTGCTATGCGGTTACTAGTGTGTTTGGGTGGTTTCCAGGATGTTGCTATGTGGTTACTAGTGTGTTTGGGTGGTTTCCAAGGTGTTGCTATGCGGTTACTAGTGTGTTTGGGTGGTTTCCAGGATTTGCAGTTACTAGTGTGTTTCTATGTGGATGCCAAAACAATTTCTCTTAAACAATACAAATGTCTCTTATAGTAATAGTTCAGCTCCAAAAGGATGAAAAGCACCATAACAGCATCCTAACATCAGACTCATACTCAACACTCCAGGTCTTCTGAAGACCTATGAGGCTTTAAGTGATGAACAGACACAAATGTAAGTTCACTGAAGCTTTGAAATCTCATTTTGCACCCAAAATATTCAGCAGATGTCACACTGAGTTCTGATCAATATTGAGAACTCGTATCTTATGTATCAAAACCATTAAATGCATATGAAATCTGTGCATATTTGACTCTGGAAATGCATATTCAGTGGCAAATTGTGTTTTGATTTAGGCTGCAGCTGTTTTGAAATAACAAAGGATCCAATGATTTGACATGGATAATGAATACGGGCTTGTCAAGCTTTTCCAATCTAGACTTAATAAAATAGAGATGTTTAAAGGGATATTTCAACCAAAAATTAAAGGTCTTTCATCATTTACGTCACAAGTCTTAAATCGTTCCAAACCTGTATGACTTTCTTTCGTCTGCAGAACACAATGTTTCAGCTGTCCGTATTATAAAATCAATGGGACCTAAAATGTTAAGACATTCTGAAGCTAAATTTAAAGCTTTATTCACTCAAATCAAACCAAAACATTGATCAAAACATCAAATATGGTGACATCTATTAATCACAAACCTTGTTTATTCAAAACACGTTCATGTTGCAAAAAAAAGGTTATTATAGTTAACTAAAACTAAAAACAAAATCATTAAAAAATCTGTTACTTGAAATAAATAAATGTTAACTGAAATAAAATACAACAAAAAAAAACATTTTATTACAGCTAGCTGTCAAGACAATACTTCTCATTTTCATTTAGTTTAACTAGATATAAAAACTTTATAAACAATAAAAATGTCAAAAACACAAAAAACTTGAACTAAAATGAACATAAAAGCAGAAAATACAAAATCTAATTCAAATTATTAGCAAAACTATAATTGTATCTTGGTGACAAAATATTTATTAAATAATAGAGTAATAGTTTCTCATTGATACTAAAATACTGAATATTTCTTTACAGAAATTGCTAGTAGATTTCAGAAATAATTAAAAAGTAATTTCAAGTGACACCCCGAATTAAACATGAAATTAAGTATAAAAACTGAAATACTATTTGCTTGTAAAATGCACTCTAATCCATTTTATTGACAACTTAGTGTATATGATGTAGTCTGTGTTATGTTTTATGCTCTATAGAAGCAGCCAAATATGTATATTTTTCTTTAGACTGAAGAAGCCATTTAACAAATTAGCCACATTTAGAAATACAAAGACTATTTGAGTCCCGGCTGAAAGATGCGTTTGCTCTGTTGACTCGGGACGTTTGATCGATTGATTTCAAGGCCTGTAGACGAGTTCTGTCCATTCCCTCCAGCCTCCGTTTATCCGTCAGAAACGCCCCTCAGCCGCACGGCAAACAAACACGCGGTCGTTCCGGTCAGAGACGCCCGACTGAAGCAGATCAAGCGGCTGCAGGATCTGACGCTCAGCCCAGCCTCGGGCATCTCTCCTGGATTCCACATCAAACAGCCGCCTGTCAGTCAAACACAAAGACGGGCTCCGTCTGACACACAACCCTGACGACCTGCTGCTTCTTCAACACACACTCCTGCTCTGATTGTGATCGAATCATCTGTGCACGGCATTCTACAGAAACATGCTTGTGTGCATTATCTTTCATAATCTATACAAACCTTTGTAAACGCAGATTTCAAGTGGAGTTTAGCACAATATCAGCATCAATCATTTCTTGGTGCAAATGCGTTAAAATAACTTCCACTGATTACTGAAGAACAGCAATAATGATTTCTTTTTGATTACATTATAATTACTGCTGTCAAACGATGAATCGCATCCAAAATAAAAGTTTTGTTTACCTAACATATGAGTGTACTGTTTATATTTATTATAAGTACAAACACATGCATGTATATATTTAAGAAAAAAGTGTTGTTTATATAATAAAAATATTTATATATAAATTATATGAATACAAATATATACATGTAAATATTTTCAAAATATATACTGTATGTGTGTGTATTAATCGCGATTAATCGTTGACAGCATTAATTATATTAGTAATACAGCATTAAACTCGGCCCAGGTTTCTTATTCATCGAGTTTTTAAAGGTTTATAGCTTTACGGATTGAATAACAGTCGAAGTTAGTTCACAACAGACCAATCTGAACAAGATTTAGAGATGTTGTTTAACACTAAAAAGCTACTGTATCATTTTTGATAGGTCCCTAAATGATCAACATGATCAAACTTTGCTGTTTCACACTCAATCTACTGCATGTATTCTGTCGTCTGATTGATGAGTTTACAGTGTTTTATCCAGTAAAAGCTCGTTTAGTGTAATTGTACAAACATCCAGCTTCAAGCTGCTGTCTTTTGCTGTCAAATCTTGACTGATTTTGATCAAGTAAGCGTCAGAAAAACTGCAGTCATATCTCCAGATGAACACTTACTGGACTGAAGCAGCTCAGCTTTACTTGATTCTCCATCAATCATCGTCTCAAATCTGATCATCAGGATCTTTTGAGGAGCGTTTGTTTCCAGAAGCTTTACTTTCTCTGTTCCTCAGCGGAGGAATGATCTTCATCTCACATCTTCTGAGGAGCGTTTATTTCTTCATCTCTCAATCAGCATTGCATTGTATGTTTGGATCATTTCCATCTCATCACTCTATATCTCCAATAATAAAGACATATTATCAGAGATATAGAGTGAGCACTGATATTTAGATCATTTTATGTCAGCATCTGCTATACTGTTATAAAGATCTCACTGATTTACATTAAAATCAGAATTTCATCATATAAATATCAGCATCTGCACCAAATTATAGCACATTTTGATTAGTTTAGTCTCTCTATGTCAGGCAATATAAGCAATAAAACCTGAAGCATCAAATATGATGCTTTAAAAAAAATTGTTTATATAAAAAGGTTTAATAAACACTTCCATTTTGAAAAAATAAAATAAAAATGTTGACAACCATTTCATATGTCAGGCTTTACAGGATTAAGTAGATCTAGTATTTATGTTCTAAATTAATTTCTGATTTAATAAAACGTTGTCGTGTGTCCAGTCCTTTATCCTTGCATTAAGCGTTAATTTATGCTAATATTATCCAAAACTCTCCTTTGCCTAGTTCTGAAGTGCACTATGCATTACTTCTGAGGTAATAAAAAGGTTTATGTTGACTGTAAAGTCAAGCTCACATGGCTCAGTTGAATATGTAATTTAAGAACAAATGTGTTCACTTTTCTTGAAATAATGCCGAACGTCTGATGTTCTTTCAATTACATCTGAATTTGGCAGATGCTTTTATGCAAAGTGACTTGCAACGAATTCAAGCTATACATTTGATTATTTCATGCATACAGTGGGAATCGAACCTACAACCTCGGAGAAAAAGCATGAAATCGATAACTTAACTTTATAGATCTCAATTCTCACATTCAGAAACCGAAGACTGAAACTATAAAACACAAATGCACACATGAAAAAGCATAAGTGCATGTTTTACTTATCAGAAAGACTGCAAACACAGCGGTCAATCTCTCGTGCAACCAACGCCTTCCTCTGGGTTTCCGCAAATGCATGCTTGTTCTCCGGCCTCTGGAATCTTTCTCTCAAGCGTATGATTAGAGCTTGGCTTAAAGCATGGCTGCATGTTTGTGGGCAGTGTGGTGTCACTTCATTAGTGGAAATGACGGGCCGTCTGCTGGGGAGGGAAACAGAGACGCCAGACCACAAAACACAAAAAAGCAGAGCCAGAGAGAGAGAGAGAGAGAGCTGTTTGGCCGTTTGATGCAACTTAACCAAACAGAATGGAAGGAATGCTTGAAAAAGACACGATTAGAACTACAAACCGAAGCAGGAATGTGACTGAAGAGCACTTATTGTGTCCTAAACGGTTGAATTTAGTTAGGAAATGAAGCAGAAGATGCTGTTCTGTTTCACTGTAATGATATCAGAGAGACTCACATACAACTGAACTAAACAAAGACGTCGCCAGATAAAACCAAAGGTCATTCCATCAACAAGATAAACAGGTTAGAGACACTAAAACTGCTGTCAGAGGACATTTGTACTGAGTACAGCTGATCTAATGATACTACAAACAGCATTTGGTCCTGGGTCAGAAATGATTCAGCGCTCAGGGATGAAAAATTACACAAATGTGACAAAAATAAAGCCGATGGGGCTAAAAAAATGCCTCCAGAGTCAGCTACTACTGCATTTGATTTCATAGATTAACATCAATTTATTTTAAAGAATTTAATCAACGAATGTGATGATTGGATTTTTATCATATTGGGATTTTATTGGATTTTTTATTTTTAAATTCTACAATTCTTTAAATATATCATACTGTACTGTATAAATTATAAAAAATACAACATATATAGCAGTTTGTTGTATTTTTATTATATTTTTACACATTCATAATATCTTTACATAATACAGCATAATATGTTTTTATATTTAAAATGATAAAAATATATTTTAATTAAAAATATACTAAATTCAAAAATAAAAACAAAAACAATAGTATCAGTGCGCACACACACACACACACACACACACACACACACACGAGTTTGTTGCATTTTTATTTCACACATATTTTAGATTTACAAATATGTGTATATTTAATTTTTTATATATATATATATATATGACTAATAAAGATTAATACAAGATATAAGATTATATATGCGATTAATAAAATATATTTTAATTAAAATATACTTAAAAACAATAAATAAAACAAATAATTATTTATATAAATGAATAAAAAATAAAAACACAAACAAAAATGATTGCTTCATCACATAAAGAAATACTGCATCACATAAAAAAACACCCTAAACATCAATTCAAAAAGATAAATATTGCATGTTATATTAAAAAGTAAATGTCTGAGACAAGATTCACTCATTTGACAATATTGATTTCTTGTTGTCTTTAGACTGAGGCTACGCTAACACTGTGCTAGCCCCATGCTACAGTCACATTTCAGATGAAGGATGAATTAATAGATGGAAATTACAGGGAGAAACTGCAGCGCTCCTTTGCATAATCAGCCGTTAATTGAACCCTGAGCCATTTGTGTATGCAGAGCATTCTGGGCTCTGACTAATGGGGCATGAGCTGGGTAAATGAAGCGTGGAAGAAGAGAGTAATCCAGACCTGATATGGACACACACACACACACACACACACGGCACTATGCACACACACACCGCAGATGGTTGCGCAGCAGCTCGATGGATCTGAATCGGTGAGAATAGCTCTCAGATGCCTGGAAATGTCATGATGGCATCATGTTTTGAGTACATCATTTGCAGTGCATCATGGGATGAGTAGTTTATTCACTCATAAACAATGTCAGGTACATTTATCAGCATGTTGGGATAAGTTTAACAGCCTCTAAAGGCCAGAATCGCTTTTAAAATGTAGAAAAATAAGTAAAAAGTCAAAGTAAGTTTGTGTGTCAGAGTCTCTTAGAGCTCTAGTGATGAAAATGTAGTTCAGCACCGACCCCATGCTGCACCGGCTTATCGTCAAGAGTATTAATTAGCCTATTTTGTGTGTGCTTAACGATGCGCACAGTTTAATGAATTACAGGTCATGAATAAAAATGAGGGAGGAGTCGGAAAGGAGGAAATCTGCTTGGGAAATTTGTTGCATATTTACATATATTTACGATCTGACACACTGTAACGCATTTGATTTATTCAGCAGCGACCCGGCTTCAGCGTTTAGGGAGCTCGGAGAAGCTGGAGTCCTGCGAAGAGTACTCATATTTCAGGCACGTTTGCTGCATCTGTAGTTGATTTTCTGTGAGATGCAGATTCAGGATATTTCTGGAGGAGTGTTAACACCTCTGTAATGGACAGCAGTGTCATATAAGGACCTTAATTAGGCTTCTGTTGTTTTAATGAGTGTTGGGATCTCTGGTTCTCTAAACTGGAGCCGGGGCTGTGCACCATTCAGAACTGAACTGAGAGGATAGATAGAACAATACAGAAAGCGACAGAATGAATGATAGATAGAGAGATAGAATGTGAGACAGAGAGAATAAACGGAAGATAGAACGAACAAACATAGATTTATAGATAATTTGGCCGTTTCATTTGAGAAAAACTACCATCATATCTACACACAAACAAAACTCTGCATGGCAACCTGTCAAAATAAAAGTTTGGTTTAACTTGAAGAAATTGTGACAGAAATATATTACTATTGTACTGTAGAATGTCTTACTACTAATACTGCTACTCCTACTATTTTTTATTACAACTTAATTTTTTTAGTAATAATCACAAACTTTCTTCCATGTTTTAATTAATTTTTTAATAAAGTTAATAAATTCATTTAATCTAATTAGATTAAATGAATTTGAACTGTTAACCTCTGTTGTGCAGCCCTTCGTTTGCCAAAAAAAAGATAGATGATAGATAGATAGATAGATAGATAGATAGATAGATAGATAGATAGATAGATAGATAGATAGGATGAACAACAGATAAAACAAATATATATATAGGATGAACGATAGAACAAACAGAAGAATAGATAGAACTAATAATAGAATGAATGGTGGATAGATAGGACAAACAAACAATATACAGAATAAGTGATAGAACAAGCAAATGAATAATAGAATGACTGAACGAACGTTAGATTTAATGAATGAATAAACAATATATAGGATGAACGACAGATAGAATGAACAGATGATAGAACAAACAAACAATATATAGAAGAAACTATATACAGAATGAATAGAATATAAAAAGAATGATAAATAGAATTAAAGATCAAAGGAATGATAGACAGAATGAACAAACAAACAAAAAGACTGGACGAAAGATACACAAGATAGAACAAACGGACAATATATAAGACGTCCGTCCGTCTATCTATCTATCTATCTATCTATCTATCTATCTATCTATCTATCTATCTATCTATCTATCTATCTATCTATCTATCTATCTATCTATCGTTCTGTCTATCTATCTATCTATCTATCTATCTATCTATCTATCTATCTATCTATCTATCTATCTATCTATCTATCTATCTATCTATCGTTCTGTCTATCTATCTATCTATCTATCATCTATCTATCTATCTATCTATCTATCTATCTATCTATCTATCTATCTATCTATCTATCTATCTATCTATCTATCGTTCTGTCTATCTATCTATCTATCTATCATCTATCTATCTATCTATCTATCTATCTATCTATCTATCTATCTATCTATCTATCTATCTATCTATCTATCTATCTATCTATCGTTCTGTCTATCTATCTATCTATCTATCATCTATCTATCTATCTATCATCTATCTATCTATCTATCTATCTATCTATCTATCTATCTATCTATCTATCTATCTATCTATCATATGTGTATAGAATGTATAACCTGTTTTGATTTAAAAATTCAAATTAATTAATTTGAAAAGGAGACAATTATTCAATTCTGAAAATTCATGCTCGGTTTGTGCTATTTTTATTTATTTATTTTTATATCCAAGTGCAGCAGACCAAAATTAAATTCTAATTAATTGAATAGCCTGCTGCACTTTGATATAACAAATAAATAACAAAAATAAATTGCACAGACTGAGCATGAATTTTCAGAATTTAATAATCATCTCCTTTTCAAAACAATTAATTTGAATTTGAACTGAATTAGCCAATTGGGCAACTTTGCCTGTCAATCAATTTTGCCCTGTCAATTGAATACAACAGACCAATCAGAGGAAACTGTGGGCGGGACATGCAGCTGAAGTGCACTGAATGAGTTAAAGTGTCTATAAAAGTGCTTTCAGTTCAATGATGCTCAGCTGTTTTTAATGCGAGAGCGTGTCGTAATGCTTCAGACTGACTGGAGGGTGTTTAACTTATAAAGTTTGAAAGCTGAAGTCCAGATGAGCCTTATATAATGCAAACATACACACCTTGAGACCGAAAAACCAGGCATGAAATCAGTGCACCGCAGTACCAGCACGCTGAGTTAATTCACGACCATCCGTCTGTGTGTTTAACGTGTTTAAATCACATATGTGCTTTGATTTCACATGCCTGCAGCTTCATTCTCATGCATCACGCATCCTCAGGATCCAGTCTCTCTGTCCAGAGTCGAGCAGGTCAATATTTCATGTTTCCCAGCATCACATAGCAAAAATAAGATCAGAATCTGAAGAGCAGATCCATTATTCACATCAGACGGCGAAACAAACTGAACAGAGGTCGGTCAGCGAGAGAGAAGACAGCGTTAACACGGGTCAGAAGAGCGTAACGCTGTCAGCGTCCCGACGGGAATCACAGAAAGAGCAAATATTGTGTCTGTAAGTGAGGAGATTCCTGTGTTTAATTGCGTCCCTGCGGCGCTGGCATTATGCAAACGCTGCGCGGGTGGGCGGAGCCACGGCCTTTGATAAGTCAAGCGTGCTGCGAGTGAATGAGGCGGCGACAGGCCAGGAAAAACACACATTCATTCCCTGCACAATGCCAAGCAGCACTGTTAATTAAAGCTTATCCAGCCGCATGAATAATGCATTCATTCCTTCAGAATCTTCCCAGCGTTCATCAGGAGAGATAAAACCCCGAAGAGCTGATATCTGCTGTCTGTGCGTGCAGCGAGAAAAGCCTTCGATTAAAACACAATCAGCGAGCGGCGTTTGTGCTGCACTGCTGGTGCACCATTACTGACAATAAACATGGGAGTCCATGGGAGTCCGACTCCCTGCTAGAGAACAGATTGAAGCAGCCAGACGGCCGGAGTCACATTTCAACAGCAAAACTTTCTGTATTTGCATCATATTTTGAGGTGAAATATGATTCAGACAGGATTTGTGTCTCTAAGGCTCGAGAGCAACATGAATAATCAGATATATGATAACATGATATTCCTTTGATGTTCAGCTTTAAAATGATTGAGATGGTTAATCAAATCAAAGGCAACAGACTTTAGCAGTTGTTTAACAGTGCGTTTGAGTTACAAAAGTAGATCAACATTTAATATTTGACAATTGTTCTCACAATATAAATGTTAAACAGCTGAGAGTGATACTCAGTGATGCAAACTAACTTTTTTGTCAAACTTCACCATTTTTTATTGAAAATATAGGCTCATTCGGCAATTCATCAAATAAAAGATTAAAAATTTGTTTCCAACAAACTAAGCATAAGATTAAGAGTGAATGTGTGCAAATTTTATCTTAAAATTAT